>NC_072737.1:147579716-147708066 GCF_026930045.1 Uloborus diversus
CCCAACTTTAAAAAATTTTCGCGCATGTTAAGGGCAGGGATGCCCATCATCCCCAAGTTCGATGGCGGAAATCCCCCCCCCCCCCCATTTTCTCAACGCTTTTGCCCTTTTTTATTTTTAAACCTCTTTTTAATTAATTTATTTAAAAAAAATTTTTATTTATTTTTAATTATTATTTTACTGGAAAAGTTCTGTGCTACGCCCCAATGACATGCACACACACACTCACAATAAATGAAAAAAAAAATAATTTGAATTTTGACATCTTGAATTTAAATTATGTTTTACGCACTCACGAGTGTATGTATGTAGGCGTGTGTGTTTGTGTGTGGGGGGTATGTGTGTTTGTGTGTGGGGGGTATGTGTGTTTGTGTGTGGGGGGTATGTGTGTTTGTGTGTGGGGGTATGTGTGTTTGTGTGTAGGGGGTATGTGTATGTAGGCATGTGTGTTTGTGTCTGTGTGCTGGCATAAGTGTGCGGGTAGTTGTGTGTATGAATGTTTGTGTGGGGGGTATGTGTATGTGTGTGTAGGCATATGTGTTTGTGCGTAGGTGTATGTGTGTGTTTGTGTGTGTATGTGTGTGTGCGTGTATGTATGCGCGTGTGTGTAGGACATGGACGCAAGCTGGAGACTGCTTTCACTATAGGTGCAGCATCGTGAGGAGCCCGTCGACGGTGATGGTGCGGAGGGTGGCGGTGGGAAAATAAAATCAGCTAACATCAAAAACCAGTCAAATGAGAACAATAAGCAATCGTGATTGCTCAAAAACAAAAAAAATTGCGTCAAGGGACGCTCGGCAGAAGTGATAACTAGCATCATATTAAATTATTATCACTATTTAATCCTATGAAAGTAACAATTGGCTTATGGTAGCTATGAAAAGCAACAACATTTTTGCATTGTATGTTATCTAAAAATCTTGCAAAGACTGCATCAAGTACAGTTCCGTGACTTGTAGTGGCTTCTTCTGGCTTATTAATCATTTGTAATTGTAATTTGGATTGTAGAAACGATACTAAATTTTTAGCTCGATCAGAAGCAAGATTAGCATTAAAATCTCCGGTTAAAATTAAAGGAATTTTATAATAATCTTCATTAACTAAAGCAGAACCTTCTTGTGTATAATTAAAAGCTGTTTATGAATAAATTGAATAATGCTTGAAATATTTTTGTTTGGACATATATATATGTTGGCAATAATAATTTGTTGCTTTGCTTCACTGAGACATTCCACTACGTCAAGGGACGCTCGGCAGAAGTGATAACTAGCATCATATTAAATTATTATCACTATTTAATCCTATGAAAGTAACAATTGGCTTATGGTAGCTATGATAAGCAACAACATTTTTGCATTGTATGTTATCTAAAAATCTTGCAAAGACTGCATCAAGTACAGTTCCGTGACTTGTAGTGGCTTCTTCTGGCTTATTAATCATTTGTAATTGTAATTTGAATTGTAGAAAAGTACAGTTCCGTGACTTGTAGTGGCTTCTTCTGGCTTATTAATCATTTGTAATTGTAATTTGGATTGTAGAAACGATACTAAATTTTTAGCTCGATCAGAAGCAAGATTAACATTAAAATCTCCGGTTAAAATTAAAGGAATGTTATAATAATCTTCATTAACTAAAGCAGAACCTTCTTGTGTATAATTAAAAGCTGTTTATGAATAAATTGAATAATGCTTGAAATATTTTTGTTTGGACATATATATATATATGTTGGCAATAATAATTTGTTGCTTTGCTTCACTGAGACATTCCACTACGTCAAGGGACGCTCGGCAGAAGTGATAACTAGCATCATATTAAATTATTATCACTATTTAATCCTATGAAAGTAACAATTGGCTTATGGTAGCTATGATAAGCAACAACATTTTTGCATTGTATGTTATCTAAAAATCTTGCAAAGACTGCATCAAGTACAGTTCCGTGACTTGTAGTGGCTTCTTCTGGCTTATTAATCATTTGTAATTGTAATTTGAATTGTAGAAAAGTACAGTTCCGTGACTTGTAGTGGCTTCTTCTGGCTTATTAATCATTTGTAATTGTAATTTGGATTGTAGAAACGATACTAAATTTTTAGCTCGATCAGAAGCAAGATTAACATTAAAATCTCCGGTTAAAATTAAAGGAATGTTATAATAATCTTCATTAACTAAAGCAGAACCTTCTTGTGTATAATTAAAAGCTGTTTATGAAGAAATTGAATAATGCTTGAAATATTTTTGTTTGGACATATATATATATGTTGGCAATAATAATTTGTTGCTTTGCTTCACTGAGACATTCCACTACGTCAAGGGACGCTCGGCAGAAGTGATAACTAGCATCATATTAAATTATTATCACTATTTAATCCTATGAAAGTAACAATTGGCTTATGGTAGCTATGATAAGCAACAACATTTTTGCATTGTATGTTATCTAAAAATCTTGCAAAGACTGCATCAAGTACCGTTCCGTGACTTGTAGTGGCTTCTTCTGGCTTATTAATCATTTGTAATTGTAATTTGAATTGTAGAAAAGTACAGTTCCGTGACTTGTAGTGGCTTCTTCTGGCTTATTAATCATTTGTAATTGTAATTTGGATTGTAGAAACGATACTAAATTTTTAGCTCGATCAGAAGCAAGATTAACATTAAAATCTCCGGTTAAAATTAAAGGAATTTTATAATAATCTTCATTAACTAAAGCAGAACCTTCTTGTGTATAATTAAAAGCTGTTTATGAATAAATTGAATAATGCTTGAAATATTTTTGTTTGGACATATATATATGTTGGCAATAATAATTTGTTGCTTTGCTTCACTGAGACATTCCACTACGTCAAGGGACGCTCGGCAGAAGTGATAACTAGCATCATATTAAATTATTATCACTATTTAATCCTATGAAAGTAACAATTGGCTTATGGTAGCTATGATAAGCAACAACATTTTTGCATTGTATGTTATCTAAAAATCTTGCAAAGACTGCATCAAGTACAGTTCCGTGACTTGTAGTGGCTTCTTCTGGCTTATTAATCATTTGTAATTGTAATTTGAATTGTAGAAAAGTACAGTTCCGTGACTTGTAGTGGCTTCTTCTGGCTTATTAATCATTTGTAATTGTAATTTGGATTGTAGAAACGATACTAAATTTTTAGCTCGATCAGAAGCAAGATTAACATTAAAATCTCCGGTTAAAATTAAAGGAATGTTATAATAATCTTCATTAACTAAAGCAGAACCTTCTTGTGTATAATTAAAAGCTGTTTATGAATAAATTGAATAATGCTTGAAATATTTTTGTTTGGACATATATATATATATGTTGGCAATAATAATTTGTTGCTTTGCTTCACTGAGACATTCCACTACGTCAAGGGACGCTCGGCAGAAGTGATAACTAGCATCATATTAAATTATTATCACTATTTAATCCTATGAAAGTAACAATTGGCTTATGGTAGCTATGATAAGCAACAACATTTTTGCATTGTATGTTATCTAAAAATCTTGCAAAGACTGCATCAAGTACAGTTCCGTGACTTGTAGTGGCTTCTTCTGGCTTATTAATCATTTGTAATTGTAATTTGAATTGTAGAAAAGTACAGTTCCGTGACTTGTAGTAGCTTCTTCTGGCTTATTAATCATTTGTAATTGTAATTTGGATTGTAGAAACGATACTAAATTTTTAGCTCGATCAGAAGCAAGATTAACATTAAAATCTCCGGTTAAAATTAAAGGAATGTTATAATAATCTTCATTAACTAAAGCAGAACCTTCTTGTGTATAATTAAAAGCTGTTTATGAATAAATTGAATAATGCTTGAAATATTTTTGTTTGGACATATATATATATGTTGGCAATAATAATTTGTTGCTTTGCTTCACTGAGACATTCCACTACGTCAAGGGACGCTCGGCAGAAGTGATAACTAGCATCATATTAAATTATTATCACTATTTAATCCTATGAAAGTAACAATTGGCTTATGGTAGCTATGATAAGCAACAACATTTTTGCATTGTATGTTATCTAAAAATCTTGCAAAGACTGCATCAAGTACAGTTCCGTGACTTGTAGTGGCTTCTTCTGGCTTATTAATCATTTGTAATTGTAATTTGGATTGTAGAAACGATACTAAATTTTTAGCTCGATCAGAAGCAAGATTAACATTAAAATCTCCGGTTAAAATTAAAGGAATGTTATAATAATCTTCATTAACTAAAGCAGAACCTTCTTGTGTATAATTAAAAGCTGTTTATGAATAAATTGAATAATGCTTGAAATATTTTTGTTTGGACATATATATATATGTTGGCAATAATAATTTGTTGCTTTGCTTCACTGAGACATTCCACTACGTCAAGGGACGCTCGGCAGAAGTGATAACTAGCATCATATTAAATTATTATCACTATTTAATCCTATGAAAGTAACAATTGGCTTATGGTAGCTATGATAAGCAACGACATTTTTGCATTGTATGTTATGTAAAAATCTTGCAAAGACTGCATCAAGTACAGTTCCGTGACTTGTAGTGGCTTCTTCTGGCTTATTAATCATTTGTAATTGTAATTTGAATTGTAGAAAAGTACAGTTCCGTGACTTGTAGTGGCTTCTTCTGGCTTCTTAATCATTTGTAATTGTAATTTGGATTGTAGAAACGATACTAAATTTTTAGCTCGATCAGAAGCAAGATTAACATTAAAATCTCCGGTTAAAATTAAAGGAATGTTATAATAATCTTCATTAACTAAAGCAGAACCTTCTTGTGTATAATTAAAAGCTGTTTATGAATAAATTGAATAATGCTTGAAATATTTTTGTTTGGACATATATATATATATATATGTTGGCAATAGTAATTTGTTGCTTTGCTTCACTGATACATTCCACTACGTCAAGGGACGCTCGGCAGAAGTGATAACTAGCATCATATTAAATTATTATCACTATTTAATCCTATGAAAGTAACAATTGGCTTATGGTAGCTATGATAAGCAACAACATTTTTGCATTGTATGTTATCTAAAAATCTTGCAAAGACTGCATCAAGTACAGTTCCGTGACTTGTAGTGGCTTCTTCTGGCTTATTAATCATTTGTAATTGTAATTTGGATTGTAGAAACGATACTAAATTTTTAGCTCGATCAGAAGCAAGATTAACATTAAAATCTCCGGTTAAAATTAAAGGAATGTTATAATAATCTTCATTAACTAAAGCAGAACCTTCTTGTGTATAATTAAAAGCTGTTTATGAATAAATTGAATAATGCTTGAAATATTTTTGTTTGGACATATATATATATGTTGGCAATAATAATTTGTTGCTTTGCTTCACTGAGACATTCCACTACGTCAAGGGACGCTCGGCAGAAGTGATAACTAGCATCATATTAAATTACTATCACTATTTAATCCTATGAAAGTAACAATTGGCTTATGGTAGCTATGATAAGCAACAACATTTTTGCATTGTATGTTATCTAAAAATCTTGCAAAGACTGCATCAAGTACAGTTCCGTGACTTGTAGTGGCTTCTTCTGGCTTATTAATCATTTGTAATTGTAATTTGGATTGTAGAAACGATACTAAATTTTTAGCTCGATCAGAAGCAAGATTAACATTAAAATCTCCGGTTAAAATTAAAGGAATTTTATAATAATCTTCATTAACTAAAGCAGAACCTTCTTGTGTATAATTAAAAGCTGTTTATGAATAAATTGAATAATGCTTGAAATATTTTTGTTTGGACATATATATATGTTGGCAATAATAATTTGTTGCTTTGCTTCACTGAGACATTCCACTACGTCAAGGGACGCTCGGCAGAAGTGATAACTAGCATCATATTAAATTATTATCACTATTTAATCCTATGAAAGTAACAATTGGCTTATGGTAGCTATGATAAGCAACAACATTTTTGCATTGTATGTTATCTAAAAATCTTGCAAAGACTGCATCAAGTACAGTTCCGTGACTTGTATTGTGCGTTCATGAGGAGAAGAGACTTCGGAACGCCTTCCCGAAAGCAAAGCTAAGTTTAGCGCGGGGGTGATCGCTACCGCTTTCAATTGAGACAACCCTAAATTTGGCGGGCATTTAAATTTGTAAAAATGTCTTTGTGTTCTTTCCTTTCGTTTCTAGCTTCGCGTAATTGTCGTCTACGGGGAATCTATACTTTTTAAACTGAAAATTTCAGAACAAAAATATTGTATTTACAAAAAAAAGTAAGGCATTTTGTTTTCCGAATGAAACATTTCTATTAAGGATAGGCTTTCTGAATTTTGAACGATATCCTTTTAAACACTAACGTTCTATATTCGAAATTGCAAGTGCGCTGATGAAAAAAAGGGGGGGGGGGGACAGGAAAACTTCATTGCCACACAGACTGTGGCATTGAAATGCTTAAGGGTTGCGTTCGTTTTGAAGACTGAATATCTCTCTCCATTTCCCTCTCCCTTTTCTTGAGGGGGGGGGGTGACTCAGTAGCTCTTACGGGTTGGGTCTTTTTGATGCATCTGTATGGATTGTACAAAATTTCAGATCATATAGAGCGGATATACAGTCAGTAGATCTACAGTAGCAGTTATTTTTGAAAAATGATGAAAACATTATTCGAACAAAAGTTCCCCCCCCCCCCCCCCTTAAAAAAAAACTTGGTTGAACCAAAGGCGGGGACTGGGCAATTGTTCCAGAAAGGATTTACATGTGAGAAATAAAAGTAAATGCGAAAACAATAAAAAATCAATCTGAAATATTTAAAGCAATTGACTATTAAAATCAAGGCTATTTCTCTAAGTATTGCATGAATATTAATGTTTAGAAATATGTAATATTTTGCGATGCGTTATAAAAAGTCTTTCGTTTGAATACTGTTTTAAAATTATAGGTTCATCGGTTGGGCCGGCTTAAGAGATGACGACTACCCCCAGGGCGAGTATTTTCAAGGCGGGGGGGGGGGAGATAACCAACTTCGTTTCTGGGGGGGGGGCAGAAACGAAGTTAGTTATAACACTTCAGTACACAGTAGCCTAACGTAAACACGGATTGTCCATAAAGGACGTTACACTTCACCTTAGCCTCTCCCCTCGTCACATCTCACGCAATGTTCGATGAACATATTGCTATAACGAACGCTTTTATTTGGACCAAAATATGTGAAGTCATATTTCTTATAATCCCCTCCTTCCAGTGGCGGCGCTAGGCGTCGGCGACGTCGGCGACTGCCGACGGCCTCGCGCAGATAGGGCCTCGCAAAATACTCAGAAGTAAATTCTCAAAAGTTTTAAGAAGTTTCCATGTTTTCAATTGAAGCTCTTATTAAATGACGCAGACACAAAAGTAATCAAAATAGTGCGTGCAGCGGAATCTGCACAGAGCCATCCTTAGCAAATGCGGGGCCCAATTCTGTCGGGGCCTGAATTTGAAATCTTCAGTAGCTACAGCTTAACTCTATAACCTATCTATATCTCTATAAATCTAATATAACGATCAGCTAACTCTATTTCCCCGACCCCCGTCCTATTTCTTTTCCTCTTGTTTCCTAAGTTCGTCTATAAGAAAATATTCAAAATGCTGCTCATCCGAACACATACTCCTCCCCCACCTCCATACACACGCACACCGAAAGCATTATGGAGCATCTGAAATTTCGTTTCCAGATCTTAAATTTCGCGATATTTCTACCTTAATGCCCACAAATACTAAACAACATCGAAAATCGCTTAAAATTGTGTTTTTGTAGCATGAATTTCAAAAATTACCTAGCCTATTATTACAAAAAATATGGCCTTACAATCGCATTTTTAAGGCTTGAATTTCAGAAAATATTCGGGCAAGGGTCTCCATATCGCCTTTTTTTTATATCATTATCAATTAGGTTTTTTAAACTACATTAACAAAAAGTTTAAGTGACTGGCTCCTGAATATAAAATATTGTTAAAGTTTTTAGGACCATAATTTTCAAACTTTTTCGAAGGAAGAGAGATTCCTTCCCGTAAAATCTTCCCGTAAAGTTTGTCTAAAATCCTGTTTTTGAAACTTCAATTTCGAGAATTTGCAGGGGATTGATTTTGACCTATTTTTTAAACAAAAGAATCGATCTGCGACA
Organism: Uloborus diversus; assembly: GCF_026930045.1. Lineage (NCBI taxonomy): Eukaryota > Metazoa > Arthropoda > Arachnida > Araneae > Uloboridae > Uloborus > Uloborus diversus. The sequence goes on from NC_072737.1 coordinate 147,587,830, forward strand.
GTCTCTGACTCTAAAGTCAATAAATATGGCCTATAATTGCGTTTTTAAGGCTTCAATTACTAGAAATTTCCACCGAGACCTCTGTAAATGTTTTCCCCTAACATCAGCAAAGAAGGCATAAAATGGTGTTTTTAGAATATTTTATGCTTAAAAGGGCGATGCAAAACTGCATCGCCGACGTCTACTTTCGCTCTCGCGCCGCCACTGCCTCCTTCCCCCTTGAGACTAACTGTCCGAAGTTCATGAACCCCGAACCCTCTCTCCCTACCCCTTTCAAGCGTGACATCATTTGTGAACGACGCCTTAGGTTTGCTCTAAGTCGCCAAAATCGCAGTAACAATTGTTTTAAGGGAAAAGACCGGCTCCCCCCCCCCCCCTCCTTCCTGGATAGCTCTAGTCACAATTTGTTTATGATCATGTATGTTTTTAATAAAGAATCATATCGCACTCCGACAAGAAAAGTGACACAATTCAAAATCTGAGAAAACCGTACCGGCTATTGATTTAAAATCTAAATTTAGTGCTTTTTCTCGACACAAAAACCGCAAAGTTAGCTCACCTAAATGGTGCGGAGGGGGGGGGGGGCGTAGAAACGATTTCATCAATAATGACACATCATTAAAATTTCATAATTTGGAAGAATATTTTTCGAACTTAAAGTATGCATTATATGTATCTATACTTCAAAAACTAATTAATAAACATCACATAATAAGTTGACTGCGCATATTGTAATGTTTGAGACTAAATCACTTAAAATTACTATTGCGTCAAACCTTAATTTTCTCCATTGCTGTTTTTTTTTCTTGTGGTTGAGTCAGTTTCCTTGCCAGTGTGCCAGTGTGGGATATGTTGAACAACTGAATAGCAACGTTTCTTGATAAAAATAACGCACTTTACATTCAGAGCCAAGGACGGATCCAGAAACTATTCAAGGAGGGGGCGATTGATTTCACACCCTTACCCTTTTATAAATTCGCAAACCTCCGCCCCCCCCCCTTTCCAAACACCATGAAAGATCGTCTCATTTCAGTTATTTTGGGAAGGGGAGGGACTTCCTTTTCTACAAAATTGCGGAGGAGTGTACCAAACCCCATCCCTTACCTTAACGCCATCAAAGGTGTCCCATTAAAGTTACTCTTTTTTTTTGGGGGGGGGGGACTTCAATTTTCCAAACTTTCCTGAGAAGAGCCCTTGAACCCTATAACCCTATTTAACATCATCTAGAATCTTCTAAAATTGAGTTTTTGGAACTTTGAAATACTTCCTATACAAAGTTCAGATCTCTATCAGTAATGTGTTAAGAATAAGATATGTGCTACACTTTCATTTTCCAGACAGCAAGAGCTTCGTCAAACTATTGAAGATAGGCTAAAACAATTTCCAACTTCAGTATCAAAGACATGCCGTGGAAGAGTTCTGCATCTCGATTCAAGGAAGGGACGGTCGCCCCTTCCTCCCCCCCCTCCCCCCCCCCCAGATCCCTTGTTCGGATCTGTATTAGAATACGGGCAACAAACTTTTGCCTATTTTATGATCCCCACACGTAACGCTGTTCTGTAAAAGTACTGGAAGAACTGAATTACTTTTAGAGTAATCGAAAAAACTTGAATAAAAAAAGCATGTATATTTTTTCGTATTTACAAAAAAAAAAATAGGTTAAAACAATAACATAAAACGTTGTTTCAGGCACTTATTCAATTATTCTGTAGATGATCATATTGGCATGTGAAAAGCTTTAATTTTTGTTTTGTTCCTTTTTTCATTTCTGAAGAATAAAAGCCATGTTGGAAAAAAAAATAGTACTAAAGTATTGAAATGTGTCACACAGAGTGCAACTTACCTACTGAGGCTTCCAAAATTGTTCGTTGGCTTTAAATGTGTATGGTTAAAAATGAAGTGCCTAGGAATCGAACTAGTAGTTCAATACTTTTTCATACTGTCTCTACATGATTACATCAATTCAACATTTTTTTAAACAAAATATTGACTGTTTGAAATGGGCCAAAAATGAGGTGACAGAGAAATATTTTCAGAAAAATTCGAAATTAAAGTTATCGTCTGTCGTTTTTTTTTTTTCTTTTTTTTGTTATTTTTTCAATGCGGTGATAGTTAAAAAATCTTTTGGCATTAATTTTTGCTTGTTCACTTTACAAATCTACGTATTATTTTAAAAATGACTCGTATTCGCAAAGTAACAACAAACAAAATTCGAAAACGCATTATTTCTTCATTATATTCGAAGTAAAACAGTTCGAAATATTGCAAAAATAGTTCATTTATCTCTAAGCACTGTGTAATATTTAATAAATGCTTTAAAAAAGAAAATCGGATCGAAAATAAGGTGAGAAATGGTTGACCAGCAAAGTTGACCATATGCGATTAGAGATTTATAATTAGAATACCTATGAAAAACCCACGTTTGAGAGCTGTGAAAGTTTCAGCAGAATAGAAGGAAAAATTTTCCTTCCAATTTCACCTGCAACTGTTCACCGTGTTTTCAGAAAATGTTTACTTAGCGTGAAAGACAGAAAGTTTAGGATTTCCTTCGCAAAATCAATGATAAATTAACCCAAAACGTATAGAAATACACTGCAAATCTTAAAATACTTTTAGTCGAACAAATGTCTTAGTAGCACACCTTTTTTTCGGGAAAGAAGGTGGGAGGTTATTTCTTAGAAAATTATAGAACACTTGTCTCCTTACAGCGCGATAACGATGGCCAATTGCAACCTTTCTCAGTGTTGGTCTGAAGCCTCATCCCCAAAAGACGCATATAGAATCTTCCGATACCACGTGTTGGGGGCGTGGCCAAGTCTCAACTAGTGAAAAACGGACAATAGTGGCTTCTTCTGGCTTATTAATCATTTGTAATTGTAATTTGGATTGTAGAAACGATACTAAATTTTTAGCTCAATCAGAAGCAAGATTAACATTAAAATCTCCGGTTAAAATTAAAGGAATTTTATAATAATCTTCATTAACTAAAGCAGAACCTTCTTGTGTATAATTAAAAGCTGTTTATGAATAAATTGAATAATGCTTGAAATATTTTTGTTTGGACATATATATATGTTGGCAATAATAATTTGTTGCTTTGCTTCACTGAGACATTCCACTACACACATTTCACCAATATCGTTTTGTGTAGCTGTATTAAAGCTTGTAGCATTATTAGGCTTGCCAGACGTCTCGGTTTGACCGGGACAGTCCCGGTTTTCAGACAAAATACCGGTGTCCCGGCCGGTTTACTTCATGTCCCGGAAAATGATAAATTTGATTATAGATGACCAAAAAACTCCAAAAATAATTAACTGTGAAGGATCTTTTAGGATAATTACTTTGCCATTTCTAACATTAATAATGAATTATCTTGTATTTTTTTTTACAAATATTAAACCTATAAGTGTTCTACCCAATAAAAAGACTATTGAATAACATGTAAATATTGTTCAACTTTTTTCCTTATTCAGTGTTCCTACTTACTTTAGTAACTTGAGAATATTAACATGTAAGAAATAAAATGTTTAAATTTATCTGCTTGGGTCATGTATTATTACTCCTGGTTTTGGTTCATAATTTAGTAACCATTTATTTATCGCATTTAGAATGAACTACCCACTAAAACACTCCAAAAACCAGCCCTTTTGAATACCGCAACACTGTTTGCGTGGGGGGGGGGGAGAAGGTTCGCTTCTGGGGGTGTCCCGGTTGGACATTTCAGAAATCTGGCAAATCTAAGCATTATTAACATGTAATCCTATATTTGGAGTGACAGCATTTATGCAATCAAGATCATTCTGATAAACTGTTACGCCTCCTGCTCTTATATTTTGACGGCTTTAATTGCACAATACGTTTAAAAGATGGAATAATTCGTTGCGAGTGTTGTTGCGTCTGTTGCTGATGTTGATGCACATCTGCAACGACTTACATTTGAATAGCCCTAAAATAATGATTTGTAAATAAGTATTGAAGGTTTGAATACGTAAGTGAGAGAGAAAGGTGCTTGCTTGTTAGATTTTTATTTAAAAAAATTTTTGAAAAAAAAAAAAGAACCTATCTCAAAATTGCTCTAGAGGAAAAATAATTTTATTCTCTGATCACCATTCAGACTACTTTCAAACATGAGTTTTGATGTCGGCGCAAAAACAATAGATTAAATGACGCGTCTTTTCTAAATATTTCGTTCATCAGAAAAAACACTCAAACTTACGAAACATTTTAGATTTTACTCTGTGATGAACAAATTAAATGTTTATTTGTTATTTTTGTTTTCTCGGCCGTCCTGAACCCCCGCGTTGCGGAGTCTGCGGGGATGAAGTTCGTTTAAAATATGTACACCTTATCACAGTTAAAAACCCTAAATGAAGCGAGATATTTTTAGTATAACTAATCGCAAAAATGTTTTTGTTCTGAAAATAAATTTAAAGATTAAATGCTGTTTTGAATATATATTGTTTACAATGTTATTGGTATTATATTGTATTATTAAACTCACCTTTCATTAGGAGATTGCGTTACATTGCGACGATCATCCATCCTCTGTTAGTTTCATTACTTTTTCTACTATCACTTAACGCTTAAAGCTGCCTCAAAGAGTAAAGAAACAAAATTTCCCCTACCATGCGCGCTTCTGTCGTATGCGCGAACTAAAGGAATGCCAGACGAGAGTTGCGTCGTTACATGCGTTGTGTCACAAATCGGTTTACCTTCCCATAAGAAGTTATCACTTCAGTAAAACAAAACAAAATAAAATAAATAATTTTGACAAAAAGAAATCAATAAAGAATTTTCAACAAACAAAAAAATTTAAAAATCCCACCAAAAATTTTGATGGCGCAACTTGGGCCATAACCTTCCCTGTGGGCACCCCTGATTAAGGGGATGCATCTGCGCCACTAACGCCAGGGGGGGGGGGCAAGGGAAGTGTTGGGAATTCCAAATATTATAATGAATTCTTAATGTTTATTTTAATACAATATTTAATAGTTTTTGGCTTTAATAAATCCCCGGTTTTCTTTGATCTTGCAAAGTCACAAAAGCTAATTCAATAATTGTGACGTATTTCCCGGTCCTAACGTGCGTGCCTCGCGTGATGAAATGACCAAGTTCCTTTTTCATTCGATTGGCCGCTGTCCTCACATCGGGAAATGAGTATATCAAATGCGTGTCTTGAAATCCATGCAAATGACTCTGGCTGACTATATATAATGTTTCTGTAGGTTATATCCTCTCTTCTCTCTCTCTGTTTAAAGTACTGTCCAACCACAGATTGGATGGAATTAATTTATCTGAATGAGGGGGGAAAATAAAAATTTGATGCGCGTATTACGCTCATTTGAATGAAACTCTGCTTCTGCAAAAGCTAACATCGCTAAAAATAATAGATTTGTCCATTTCCGGCTGTAAAACGGATGTTTGTCTTTCCATACAATCCGTGGTCAGACAGTACCGTATTTTTAGTTGCTTCGTCAGCCGACTCGGCTGTTTGCCGTCATGCTCTTGAATGGGCAACTTAAAAATGTAAACTTTAATAGTTAAACTAATTTTGACTTGATTGCATTTAGACTTGTTAAATGACTCTTGACTTGGTCGTACACATTGAGTATTAAAGGTTATGCAAGTTTACTACATTAGAAATGTTTTGATAGAAATTGTTTTTCAATTCATATTTTCCATATGAGGCTGTGAGAAACAAAGGGATGTATGTGAGTGGACATTTTCAAGTTTTGAGTAAAAAGCGTTTAAAGATAACTTCCTAGGTAGTCTTTCATTGAAACGTTTTTCAAATCACGCTGTATAACAGACCTACGACGGCTACTAGTACTATCTCTTGCTCCAAGACAGAGGAGAGGTTCACCACCATTTGTACTGGTTATCTCCAAATTTTCAATTTTGCCACTTACATCCCTTTGCTTCTCACTGCTTCATATGTAAATAGCTCTCCGAACAAATCATTTGTATATTTTCACCGTGGAGGGGAAAAAAAAGTAAGATAAGAAATAAACACTATATGCAGAAAAGTAAAAGTGAATCAACAACGTTTTATCGCAAAAAAATAGCAGAATACTGCACACACGTGTTTCGGGGTTGCAAGGAACATCTTTTTCAATGCAAAATAGTCAACTTTTTTGTAACTTCGAAACACTTGTCTGCAGTATTCTGCTAATTTCTTGCGATGAAAGCAAGATATAATTTCAACTGCAAGCATTCTTTCCTGCATAAAACTCCTATTACACTCGGCGACCAAAAGTGCAAATTTTGATTAGATCTTGGTTGGGTAAGTTCACTCGATTTAATTCCTCCACTATGCTAACAGGGAGGGTCATGGGGTCATGATCCCCCCCCCCCTCCCTTAAACCGTTCACCACGTTATCTATCCATCCACATTATGTTCAAACATTTATGAATAAAATGTAAACGATTGCAGTAATATTTTCAATTCATTAATTATTTTTAAAAGTAAATATTTCAAATGTTACTCCTTTTCATTTCTTCTGATGTTAATTTGTATCGTTTATGTCGTATTTAGGCGCATTATGCCTGGTATTTTTGGTGCCTTTTATTGACACTTAAGTAGTTTCAGAAAATTTTTCGAACCCGAAACCCTGGAATTGTTTGTAGTGGGGGAAGGAGAGTACCATTTTACCACCTAAAATAGTAATCTTTATCTGCCCCTGACTAACGCAGCCTGAATTTATCTAGGGGGAAGGGGAGGGGGGTCGTAAAGTCCTTTCTGGGGTATGTTTCACGTCTTTACGGGCGAATTTCGAGTTTTTTTAATTGGAAAAGCGCCTAAAAAATGTAGCCAAGCGTAGTTTTACACTTAGTATCAAATGAAAATTTATCATCGTGAAAAATGGGGAAAAGCGAATGGAATTTTTGAAATGTAACATTTTAATGCTTTACTTTCTTAATTTACAGCATTAAACATTCCAAACGTTAAAATTCAACAGACTGCCAATTTTTTCCCCCTTGTCATTTTCGATTTGATCCTCAGAATGTTTTTTTATGGGATTCCTCACTTTAAAACATGGTTACATGGTCTTCACTATTTCAGGATATTTCACTCCAAGAATTTCACTCATAAAACATTAAATAACTATAGCAATAAACAATAAAAAATATAGCAAAACTTCCTCGCTTTGAAGAAAAATCGAGCTATATACCTATGGTTCTTAAAAATGTAAAAAATACCATATTAGGAACGGCAATATGCGTTGAAACCAATAACACGGGAGGAGGGGGGTTAACTCCTATCTTGTGCTTTGCGGAGCATGAAGTAACTAAGTTGTCTTCTCAGAAAGTAATACTGTTGTTTAATTTTTAATAGAAGCGTCAGAAACAAAAATTAAAAAGAAAAGTGCTAGAAATTAATTCATCAGATAAAAATTGAATTTCTATTCGCCAGAAACGAATACAAACTTTTATCTACCTTCGGTGGAAAAAATGCAAGTGGGCTTGGAAATAATCAATTGATAAATGTGAACACACGAGTCATCAAATTAAACATATCTAAGTTCCTTTCCCTGCTACAGTAAGTTCATCGAGCCGAAGTTCGAAGGTCAAGTGTTCACGTTTAGTTTTTAACTGGGAACTAGTACATAGTAATTTTTATTCCACCCCCCCCCCCCCCTCCATTTTTTGAAGAGTTACAATTTTTTTTACTTTATTAATTAGTTTATTTTTAAGTTTTGTTTGCCCTTAAGAATATTCTGCTGTTGTTGAATATTCAAGTGTTGCTGTTTTTATGGCAACAAAACATTTTGTGCTCAAAATAACAAATTTTGCCCCACTTCAAACACAGTGTAAACAGCTTGCATTTTAAAAACATCGAAACATTTTAATATTTATTGTGCATTTTTTATTGTGTAAAGTTCAGAGTTTTTAATTCAGAACTTGCAATTAACTGGGCCAGAAGGAAAAAAATAAAAGTAAAAAAATTAATTTGCTATTTGGTCTTATCGCAATCACGAGTGTGTGTATGTAGGCATGTGTGTTTATGTGTGTGTGTGAGGGATATGGGTGTTTGTGTGTAGGGGGGTATGTGTATGTGTGTGTAGGCTTATGTGTTTTTGTCTGTGTGCAGGTATGAATGTGTGGGTAGTTGTGTGTATGAGTGTTTCTGTGTGGTGGGGAATGTGTATGTGTGTGTAGGCATATGTGTTTGTGTCTGTGTGCAGGCATGAATGTGTGGTTAGTTGCGTGTAGGCATGAGTGTGATGATGAGCGTGTGGGTAGTTGTGTGCAGGTGTGTGTGTAGGTGTCTGTATGTATGTATGTATGTATGCGTGTGTGTATGTATGTGTTTGAGTGTATGTTTGTGTATGTATGTGTTTGTGTGTAGGTGTATGTATTTGTGTGTGTAGTTGTGTACGTAATCGCGTGTGTGTAGCATATGGATTAGTGATGTGCCGGATCGTTAAAAAAGTAGATCCGCGGATACGGATACGGATCTCAAATTTTTTTTTTACCCAATTCAAGTATCCAAGAGTAAAACTTGTTACGGAAGGTATTCCCGTCAGAATAATGGCAGTTTCTTCAAAAAATGTCAACTGCGGCAAAAATATAATCAAGACTATGATTTACTCTTTAAAGAAATCTCCGGTAAAATTGAGGCAGAGTTGGAAGGAATAGGCCAGCGCTCATTAATGCTTAGATGGAATGTGAAAAATTATTTCTAGCTTACTCGGTAGATGTAGGATACAGGAGCAAGAGTGTAAAGCTGCTACTGGACAGACGGGAAATTATTTTTCGCATTTTATTTTCAGCATAAATGCAGCGCTGACCCATTCCATCGAACTTACTCCGACCGACGAAATACAGAGCCGGGAACGCCTTTGCAAACAGTAAATAGAGAATTTAGTTTCACCCTTTTTTTTTTTTTTTTGAAGGATGCTGAGAAAAACAAAAATGAAGAATAACGAAAACCCCAAATCAATAACAAAAACTAATAGTAAATTAAAAAACAAAACATGTCCCAGAGAGCCGACCTCATATTAAGATGAATTTCGCGGGTCAGATTACACATTTGTTAACAAATATGAACTGACAGCAGGTAAAAATTTTAAATCATTGAGCTTTTTAACCGACTCCAAAAAGGAGGCGGTTATCAGTTCATACCGTATGTATTGTAACGGATTCGGTGCGACTTCCGCTTTCTTGAAATGAAGACACAGTTCTTGATAAAAACACAGGAAATTTATTTACACTATGTACAGGAAAGATCGTCAACATCTGCTAAATTATTCATCAGCAATAAAGCAATTATCACACAACACCGTAAACTCAACGTTTACACACGTATTTACTTCCAAATACGAAAACAACACAGCGAAATGCCTCGCTATAAACAGAGCAAAAATGCACTCAGTTCGAAAATCTCAATCGAAACTCCCTGTTTATCCATCGCTAACGGCTTAAATACACCGAAAAGAATTTTCCACAACATTCTTACCTCTTCGCGAAATGCGTAGACCGTTATCAATGGAAAGAAAGAAAATAGGGGTCGTATACTTTAGCCGAATGAAAAAGGGGTTGTATATTCATTACGGGAAACTATTTACAGGTTACGTTACTACAATAATTACTATTTACAGAATTTGTAACATTGCCCCCTTCCTAAGGACTGCACGTCCCGGGCAGTACAATCCCCAGAAAGGGTGCCAAACTTCTATCACAAGTTCACAATTACACACATTAAATAATAACCAATAGTGCAAAGGAAACACAATAATAACAAGAAATATTACTAAACATTAAAAGCAAAAATTAATTATCTACAACTTTTATGTTATCAACCATGGTTGTTTACATAATACTCATGAACTATGGCCATAGTATGGGGCTAACCGATCATAATGTACAACCCTAGGTTTTGCATTAGGTGATTTTTGGATCCTCACTACGACGTCATTTAGTCGGTTAACGACTTTGTAGGGTCCATCCCAATGCGACTGCAATTTGGGTGAAAGACCTTTCCGTCGGATGGGATTCCATAACCAAACCTTGTCGCCTTCGTTGAATTCATGTCCAGTAGACCTTGTGTCGTATCGGGTCTTCATCTTCTCCGCCGCGATGTTGATTCGCTCTCGTGCGAAGTTATGAACGTCTTCCAACCGGGCCTGGAGATCCTGGATGTACTCCTCAGGCGATGAAGGCGCATCCGGAGGACGACCGAAGACGAGATCACAAGGTAGCCGAAGCTCTCGTCCGAAGAGCATCTGGGATGGGGCAAATCCGGTAGTCTCGTGGACAGCACTGCGGTAGGCCAGCAGGAACAAAGGTAGCTTCTTGTCCCAATCCTGTTGATTTCTGGAGACCATAAGTGAGAGATTATTCAGGATTGTGCGGTTAAATCTCTCCACCATGCCGTCCGATTGTGGGTGTAGTGGTGTTGTCCTAGTTTTCTCAATTCCGAAAATTTGACATAGGCCCTTAAACACAGCAGAGATGAAATTCCTCCCTTGATCGGAATGAATCTGCAAAGGTGTTCCATATCTCGAGATCCAATGTTGGACTAGAGTCTCTGCTACGGTGGTAGCCTCTTGATCTGGAATGGGATATGCTTCCGGCCATTTGGTGAAGTAGTCGATGGAAACAAGAATGTATTTGTTCCCATCAGCAGTTCTTGGTAGAGGACCCAGGATGTCAATCCCAATTCGTTCGAAAGGAGCTCCAACGTTGTACAGATGTAGCTTCCCTCTGCTTCTCTTCTTCGGTCCTTTACGAGCAGCACAGGCGTCACAAGAATGGCACCACTTCTCCACGTCATCCTTCGCCTTGCTCCAGAAGAAGCGCTCCCGAACTTTATTGAGGGTTTTCAAGACACCAAAATGTCCTCCAGTCGCACTACTATGTATTTCTTTCAGAACATCTGAAATCCTTGATCGGGGAAGTAGTAACTGCCACCTAGACGTTTTGCCGTCATCAGATTCCCATTTTCGGTGTAGCACGCCGTTCCGTAAATGGAGCGAGTTCCATAAAGCCCAGTATCTTTTTGTTTCAGGACTAAAGATGGAAACGTCCTGCCAGCTAGGGCGTCGACTGTCACTTTCCATGAACTCCAAAATTGGTTTTATGTCGGGGTCTTCAAGTTGATCTTTTCGAACTTGGTCGTCACTCCATGGATCAGGTTCTGATGATATTGGAGTCACTGTCACCTGATAGGCGATAGGGCTAGTCGTTCCATACTGTTTCTCGATTCGGGAACAATAGTGGCAGTTCTCAGGACAGGGTCTCCTTGATAAAGCGTCAGCATTACCGTGAGATAACCCTTTTCGGTGTTTGATCTCCATGTCATATTCCTGGAGTCGCTGTATCCATCTGGCTATCTGGCCTTCCGGATTTTTGAAGTTCAAAAGCCAAGTTAATGAGGCATGATCTGTCCGAAGCAGAAATTTTCGGCCGTAGAGGTAATGATGGAAGTGTTCTACAGCTTTCACTATGGCCAGTAACTCCTTTCTGGTGACGCAGTAATTTCGCTCCGACTTTGATAAGCATTTGCTCCAGTAAGCGATGACATGTTCATTTCCATCAATTTCTTGGGATAAAACAGCTCCAATTCCCTCGTTGCTCGCATCAGTGTCCAGGATGAAGGATTTTTAAGGCTGAGGATAGGCGAGGATAGGCGTTGATGTTAAAGCCTCCTTCAGTCGTAGAAATGCATCTTCGCATTCTTTGGACCATTCAAACTTTTGCTTGCTCTCCGTCAGCTTATGCAAAGGTCGTGCAATGTTGGAAAAACCCTTCACAAACTTCCTGTAGTACGTGCAGAGCCCCAGGAAACTTCGCAACTGATGGATGTTTTCGGGACGACTCCAACTATTGACCGCAGATACCTTCTCTGGATCGGTTTGCACACCCTCAGAAGAGATGATGTGACCAAGGTAGTTCACTTCCCGGCGGAACAAATTACATTTGGACGGGCTTAACTTCAGATTGGCTTCCTTAAGCTTTTGCAGCACCTTCCTAAGATTTGCCAGATGTTCTTCGAAGCTGCGTCCCACGATGATGATATCGTCTAAGTAGACCAGACAGGATTCGTAAGAGAGTCCTCTTAACACTGTCTCCATAAGACGCTCGAACGTAGCTGGTGCATTGCAGAGGCCGAAGGGCATAACTTTGAACTGCCATAAGCCTTGTCCAGTTGTAAACGCTGTCTTCTCTCGGTCATCAGGGTGTATCTCAACCTGCCAGTAGCCGCTCTTCAAGTCCAGGGTCGAAAACCACTTGTGTCCGGAAAGAGTGTCCAAGGTGTCGTCTATCCGTGGAAGAGGGTAACTGTCTTTCTTGGTGATTTCATTCAGTCGTCGGTAATCGACACAAAATCTGGTGGAGCCATCTTTCTTTCGGACCAAGACGATGGGAGAGGCCCAGGGACTGGATGAAGGTTCGATTACATCATTCTCCTTCATCTCTTTCAGGAGGGTCTCAACCTCTTCCTTCTTGGCGAACGGTAGTCGTCTTGGATGCTGTTTAATAGGGAGGTGTTCTCCAGTGTAAATCCTATGCTGCGTTAAATTCGTACGGCCAACATCCTCCGATGTAGATGAAAACAGATGCTTGAAGTCGTCCACCAATTGTTCCGCAGCAGTTCTTTGATCTTTCGATAATGGCGCACTCCCAATTAACTTCGACGTCAAGGACTCAGAAGACACAGTCTCAGGGGAATTGATTCTTCTAATGATGCAGTTTACTGGAGTACAAGTTGCTAACACTTCACCTTTCCGAATATTCCTTGGCCTTTCACTCACGTTGGCGACTCTTACAGGAATTACATCTTTAGAAAGGTCCACAAGCGTAGATGCTATCAGCACTCCTTTTAGATTATTGTTTAGGTTGGGGTATTCAATGAGTCCAAATCGAAAACTATTGCTTTCTTCAAGGGAGCCAGGTATTAATGATTCTGACCTTGAGGGAATCGATAAATCTGTTTGAGCTATGATTTGATGAGCGGATTTTACATCACTCTCTGCAGGGAAAACGGCTATGTCTTGTCTCATCGAGTGCAGCTCATTAGTCTTGAAGTCGAGAGTGAAGTCATATTTCTTCAAAAAGTCCAATCCGAGAATGAAGGGGTCCGTGATATTAGCGACGAATGCCGTATGATGTGGTAGGTGGCATTCCCAAACACTATTTCCAAGTCCACTTTACCGTCAATCTCAATTTTGTCACCTGTCACAGTCTGGAGACTTACGCGTGGCGATGTCCACAGCAGTTTCAATCCAAATTCACGAGCCACATCTGTCCTAATGATTGTCACATTGGCTCCAGTGTCAACAATCAGTCTGCAGGGGTTCCCATTTACATGTGCGTAAATGAAAAGTCCATCACTGCCACTACTAGAAGAGGAAATCTGCAGAGCTCTAGTGGTGGTGATTTCCTTCCCTCGCGTAGCTTGGCGAGCCGGACAACTCCTTCGCAGGTGTCCTTCACTACCGCATTTCCAGCACTTCTGCTCTTGTTTCTTTTGGGCTGTTATGCTGCTCAGATGTCTTGTCAAGTCACCGAGTTGTCTCTCAAGTTCAGCGAGGTGGGACGACCTGGAATCAGACTCATCAGCTTCCTGAGTCCGGATTAGATGGCGATCCACACGGGTTGCTTCTTGGGCGGCCTCGTATCTCATCGCATACACAACGGCAGAATTCAGGTCTTTGACATCCGCCATCCGTAGAGCTTTCTGGATTTCCGGATCTCGAACCCCGTCGATGTAGTAGTTGAGTGCCAGGTTGTCTCGAACATCCGCAGGGCAGTCGTAAAAAGCAAGATGAGACAGTCTCTCGATGTCCGCCGCAAACTCTTGCAGGGTTTCCCCAGTTTTCTGGAAACGGGACTTCAACTGGAGTCGGCTGAAATCTTTCCGGCACTTCTCACCGAAGCGAAGCTCCAACGCAGCTGTGAGGGCGGCGAAATCCAGGCGCTGGCTGTCCGGAAGGGTCTGGAGAATGTCCGCTGCGTCACCTCTCAGGGATGCTGCAAGATGACAGGCCTTGGTAGCAGAGTCCCATCCGTTCGCTTCCGCCACTATCATGAATTGAGTTTTGTAAACCTGCCACGAAGTTTTCCCATCAAATGTGGCAAGTTTAATGGACGGTCGAGCAACCGATGTGGGAGCGCCAAACTGTACAGAGCTGCTTTCCGCGGTCGCCAATCTCCTTTCCACGTCCTTAATTATTTCTTCCTTAAATGAAGTCAATTTCTTGTCCTCTTCTTCCAACTTATTTTCCATATTGGCGATGCGCTCTTCCACAGTATCAAATTTTTCTTCCAGAGCATCGACTTTATCTCCCATGGCGGTTAGTTGATTCTCCATCATGGTTTTCATCGACGTTAGGTCACTTTTCATTTCATCGTGACTTGTAGTAATTTTAGCAGTTAAATCACTATTTAACAGTTCTTGGTTAGTCGCTAATTCATTTTTCAATTGTTCTTGATTAGCCGCAATGTCATTTTTTAATTGTTCTTGATTTGCAGTAAAACTTGCAGTCAAATCACTTTTTAATTGTTCTTGATTAGCCGCCAAACTTTCAGCCAAGTCACTTTTCGCAGCATTAATTGCTTCCAGAATTTGTTTTAATTGGTTATCCATTGCGCGAGTAATCACCATAAAAACAAAGTCTATAAATTCAAACAGTCTTTATGAAAAAATGTCCAAAGTCACACTTACTCCAAGAAAGTCCAGAAGAAGCCCCACGTTGGGCGCCAAATTGTAACGGATTCGGTGCGACTTCCGCTTTCTTGAAATGAAGACACAGTTCTTGATAAAAACACAGGAAATTTATTTACACTATGTACAGGAAAGATCGTCAACATCTGCTAAATTATTCATCAGCAATAAAGCAATTATCACACAACACCGTAAACTCAACGTTTACACACGTATTTACTTCCAAATACGAAAACAACACAGCGAAATGCCTCGCTATAAACAGAGCAAAAATGCACTCAGTTCGAAAATCTCAATCGAAACTCCCTGTTTATCCATCGCTAACGGCTTAAATACACCGAAAAGAATTTTCTACAAAATTCTTACCTCTTCGCGAAATGCGTAGACCGTTATCAATGGAAAGAAAGAAAATAGGGGTCGTATACTTTAGCCGAATGAAAAAGGGGTTGTATATTCATTACGGGAAACTATTTACAGGTTACGTTACTACAATAATTACTATTTACAGAATTTGTAACATTATGTTTTTTTTTTTGTTTTTTTTTTTTTTTGTTTGTCCACTCACAGCGTCTCACCTAGTGAACCGATTTTGATTATTCTTTTTTTAATGGGTAGGAAATGGCTCAACTTAGGTCCCATTACTTTGCTTGACCATATTTGTCCGTTAGAAAAAAAGTTATGGGCCAAAAACAACAAATTTCATGCAATTTCCCTATTAAATGATTAAATATAAAACCCATTGTTATGAAAGTTTGGTGCCATACGACAGTAACATTAATAGTAATTGTAGTGATAATTTTGAATGAAGGCTTCTCTGAAGCAAGCATCAAATTTCTTCAGGGGGATATTTCGATAATCGGGAATCTGACGCTGTCGTCTCATTTTTGGCATAAATAATTTGATTTTGGTAATCCTGCTGATTTATAGTAAGCCTATGTGAATTATCGAAATCTTCCCTTCTTCAGTGCTATTGCGCCATAGTGGGGGTAAACTTAACCTGGAAGCGAGGTGATGCAGTGATTAGGATCTGCTTAGCCTTCACAATGCTACCATTTGGTTTGCCTCAACTACACAGTAATATTTTTATTGTTATCATCTACGCCAATAACAGATGATCAGGGAAAGTAAGAAAATACAGGATTGCATAACAAGCAACTTGTATGCTGTGAAATGGAAACTAGTTAGGGAAAACGTAATACTTAAATGGTTATAATTAAATTAACTACACATGAATTCCAGAGAGGAACAAAGATAAGTTTTTAGTGCCCATCGCCTAAAGTTTAATGCGTGTTTATAGTTTTTTTTTAGTATGGAGCATATTTTTATGAAAAAAATAAGGCGAAGTTTCGTGATGGTAACTTCTTACTATTTCTGAAATACCTACATTTACACTAAAAAGAATGAAATAAAAAAATTTTGAAAAAAAAAAAAAAAATAGAACCGACTTCAAAATTGCTCTAAAAAGTGAAAAATAATTTTATTCTTTAAACACCATCGATAATGCTTTTAAACATAATTTTTGAAGTTGGCGCAAAAACGATAGATAAAATCATTCACAGCCGTAACTCAACTATAATTATAAATTTAACCACGCCCAGTTTCTTTACTATCACATACATTATGCATTGATGACAGTATATTTGAATAACGATATACATCTTTCATTCGTAACTTTGGATGCTTTTCTGAAAAAAATATGAACGAAGCATGGTTACACTGGATTTTACGTTTTGTTTTTGCGCCAACTTCAAAAATTATGTTTAAAAGCATTATCGATGGTGTTTAAACAATAAAATTATTTTTCACTTTTTAGAGCAATTTTGAAGTCGGTTCTATTTTTTTCTTTTTCAAATTTTTTTTTCTCCTTATCTTCTGACTATGAAATCGCTACAAATCATGCGTATAGAGGCTTAGAATTGCATTTAAAATTTACTTAACAAGATTATAGCTCCTACTGTATATAAGTTGAAAGTTTCAAATAAATATCAAACGCAGAAAACTTCGTTCTTTCAATTAGGGCCAACATTTTTAACGTACGGGTAAATTTTTACTACCATAATTAAGAAAAACGTTAAGTCGGTTTTTAATTAATGTCTCCGGTAATTAAAGTTCAACCAAAACGAGGCCAAGCTAAGAACACTTTCGATCAAAACACCTTTTGAATTAAAAATGAATTATCAAAATTGGTTCATCTGTTTAGGAGCTACGATGCCACAAAAAGACACACTGATACACACTTTTAAAACTTATTTCCCCTTCCTTTTTGCAACGGGGGAGAGGGGGATACAAATTGGCTTCTGAGATGATACCTTATAATTTAAATAGGGAATAAAACCTAATTTAAACGGAATTTAAAAGTCTTTTATTCAAATATTTAAAAATTTTTAGAATAGAAATGATCCGTTTCAGATCCGTCAAAAAAGTAACGGATACGGATACAGATCTTTATTTTCCCTCGGATATCCGCGGATACGGATGTCCGGAACATCACTAATATGGATGCAACCTGGAGGCGGTTTTCGCTTTAGGAGCAGCATCGTGAGAAGCCGGTCGACGGTGATGCTTCAAAGGGTGCTGGCGGGAAAATAAATGATAGCACATCAAAACAGTCAAGTGAGAACAATAAGCAATCGTGATTGCTCAATAAAAAGTGGACGAAAGTTTTTCATTTTTAGTGACCGAAAAAACCAAACAACCCTAGAACCGTCCCCCCCCCCCTTTTTTTTTTTTTGAATGTGAGAAGATGAGAGTTCATGTCTGTGTTTCAGTTCATCCGCCATATGTTCGTGGCACAACTTTATATCAGTTAGATTCTGAAAGGGCCATTTAAGTGAAGAAAAGGAAAACCTTCTACACCTTGGTAATAAGAATTACCTCCTGGGACTAAGAAAAATCTGAAATAGTAGCTCTTTGTTGTGTGTAAATTTAAAAATTGCTTAAAACTTTAGAAGTGAAATATACCTAGTTAATTGTAGTTTCTGTTTTTACAGATTTCAAGTTCTTGAAACAAAGGTTCAAATAATAAAGTTGACTGTTTGGAACAAGCCTTGGTAAGGGAGGACATTTACAGCTTTCTATTTTTCTTAAATATTGTAAAAATATATATGTATATGTAATTTTTTTGTTTTTCGTATCTAAGTGCACTATGATGGTCTTTTTACAATAAATGGGTTTTAAAATTTAATTCGGAGAGTTATTTTAAATTTTAATGGAACAGTTAATAGTTTTTTGCAGCTTAATTTATTTATCCTGCAAAGTTTTCGTAGTTTAAAGGAAGTTTTGGAATGGTTGCGGTGTCAAGATTTTTCAAAACTCGCCACGTTACCGTAATTCTGCGCTTCATACGAAGGACATGGCATGTGGCTTACTTTTAACTGAGAATTCCCCCCCCCTACCTTTAATTAGGCTTTGTCTGCATCTTGTAATGCCTTGGGAGACAAGCTTTCTGACGTTTTCCTTTTTCTTTTTTTCGGAATCTATTTTCTAAATGACTCTAAAGTCCACAGAAATTTTGGTGCCCGAGACAAATGACTTTTACAGGCCCGCTGCATATTGTTTACCCCAAAGTCCCTACATGTATTTAACTCTTCATTTAAAAAATCTCGGGCCCCTTCAGGCTCGGGTCAACAGGTGCACCCCCCCCCCCCCATGTAAGCCCCTTTTAATAAGGCCTAAAAATTCCAATGACTTCGTCAGCGCAATCTAAAATTTTCTTCAAAAAATTACCATTAATGTTTTAAATTGAAAAGTTAAATTTTATTATGAAGTTTAAGAAGTTTTAAAAAATTATTGTTCATCTCCCCCCCTCCCCCCCAATTTTGTTTTTGTGAAAGTCGGTTCAATAGGAACCGGCAATCAAACCCGTTATTCAGGGGGTTTGGGAGGGGTTAATTCCTTCTTTAAAAGCTACGAAAACTAACACATGCAGCTGAGTATTTTTATGTTTTCCCTCAACATGTGTTGAACATTGTACTCTTTGACCCCCCGCCCCCTCCCGCCCCCAGAAAAATTACGGACCTGCTGGGGATAATTCAACGGAGCAAAATACAAGTCAGGCGCCTAGCATCAAATCCGACTCTATCCATGAATTTTCAACAGTTATTTTGTTCCCACAGTTTGAAACTTCTTGTTGGATACTGTCACGCTACAAAGCGATTTGGAGTTAACGTACCATTTTTCGAAAATTTCTCGGGGGAACCCCCCCCCCCCCCGGGCCCCTGAAATTATGGATGTTCTACATCCGATTTAAAGGGACACTCTCTTGTTATCCTTACCTACAAGGTGAATAAGAAAAGTAATAAGAATTAAAATAACAACAGTCCAAACAGTGAAAACATTAAAAATCGAGACAAAAAGTCTTCTATGTTAACATTTTTATGCGTTTGTTGTGTCTATATATACTATATGTGCGTGTGTGTGTGTGTTAGGGCAATGTGTTAATCCGGGCCCCTCCCGAAAAAAATTTCTGGATACGGCCTTGGATTACAGCCTGCTTTAAAATATTATTTTGACACCTGCAAATTTTCCGAAAAGGTACGGTAGTCTGAACAGTAAATCAACATTCAATCATAATCTTTTTTTTTTTTTTTTTTCAGAAATTCATAATATCGTTAAGGGGGAAAACTTGGAGAATTTTTTTGGTTGTCCTTCGTTTTTTTTTTTTTGGAGGGGGGAGGGGGGGGTTGTCTACGAAAAAAAGGCTTCTATGTTAACATTTTTATGCGTTTGGTGTGTCTATATATACTATATGTGTGTGTGTGTGTGTGTTAGGGTAATGTGCTAATCCGGGCCCCTCCCGAAAAAAATTTCTGGATACGGCCTTGCCATCAAGTCGAAAATTGCTGTCCAAGTTCGGTTTCTTAGGCGGGAGGGGGGGGGAGTCCAATCCGTGAAAGATTTTTATTATTCTGCTGCAACATTTTAAATTGTGATAGAGCTGGTTCTGATCCAGTTCACTTCAGATATCCAGAACGCTTCAAATGTTGATATTTCATTTCAAACTAGAATAGTTCTCATGACAGATTACAAGTTTCTCAGAGGAACAGCTTGTACCTTCATTCGTAATTATTATTCTTTTCTTGGAATGCAAAGATAGAAGAAAAATAATAATAGCTTTCTTGCACGGATTGTAAATGTGATTGCAAAAAGGCAATTATTCTACGGATGTGATTGACCTTGAAAAATGCAGCTGGGCATTGTGTTCTTGCGGCATTTCTTTTGTAAAGTGAGTAGGTTATCAATGGTGACCTTCTTTTTTGTAACGTTTGTATGTTTCCTGGGTTTTTGATGAAGCGAAAACGAAATGAACTGCGGATTTTAATGTAAAAACAGGTTGTGAAATGTTTCTTGATACTGGGTCGATCTCGTGAAAATAGTGCAAATCGTATCCGAAACTAGGGCTGGGCGATATCAGAATTTTAATACCGCGATATATCGCTCTCAAAATATCGATATATTTAGGGAATTAAATTCAACATTTTATGGGGAGGGGGGGGGAATCGATTTTTCTCATAATTTTCTGAGTATTGCGTCGTATTACTTTAACCACGTAAGGTACTAGGGGTCCTCTTTCACCACAAAAAAAAAAAAAAAGACGCAAATCTCCGACCCCACGGTCGTGCCGTCTCCTTGTGAGTTTTTTAGAAATAAATTATAGCCTATGTTGCTTTCTGATAATGTAGTTATCTATGGTGAAAACATTGTTAATATCGGTCCAGTAGTTTTGAAGCTTACCCCGAACATACATACAAAAGTAGCCATTTACTACATTAATTATTTTACATTTTAATATTTTCTTCTTTCATTCTACACGATTCTTAATGTCAAAATGAGATAAACTAAGAAATTTCATTATCGCACTTTAAAAAAAAAAAAAGAAAGAAAGAAAGCTGCGAAAAAACATACCAGCTGTGTAAACAAGCTTAATGCATTCTAATCAGTTTTTTTCGTACAGAATAAACATGTACGTTAGTAGAAGTGTCGATTTGCAGGCGTTTTTTGGCTTTTTTTTGCGTTCTGGAAATTTTCTTCGATCATATCATCGGCACCATGCTAAACTAATGAATGTGAAAATTAGTACTTTTCAGGAGAGCTAAAACACTGAATATATTTTCCCCCCTTCTGCCGCGTTTAGTTATTTTCGATGATTTAATTTTTATAGATAACTTAAGGGGCCATTCATTAATTACGTAAGGGTCCCGAGGGGGAGGAGGGTTGGGAAAATATCTACATATCTTTACTTTGGGCGGGGGGGCTCAAATCCATTCTCACGTAAGATTTTCCAAGTCGATATTTTCTATTAGAAATCGCGCGGTCAAGTGGTTTGGCAAGGATCCTATTTCATTTGCGACTGGAAGGTAAAAAACGTATTACGCAGAGCTGTTTTTTTATTTGTTTTACAAAGACTGAATAGTGTAAAATATAATAAAAGAATCGCACTATGTATGGCATGTTTTATTTTTAATTAGTATCGCATCAGAAACAAAAAAAAAGTCGAAAAAACATTCAGTCTAAATTTCAACTTTTTAGTAAATATTTCATTACACAAAAATATTTCAAAAATTGTTTTAATAACGATTCCAGTGATGTAAGATTCGTTATTTTATTATTTTGAAAAACGAAATGAAATCCTACGTAAGAAGGGGGGGGGGGGGTGAACAAATCTTACGTTCCCTTATATGGAGATAGAACGGTCAAAAGTTGCTAAAATCATCCTTACGTAATTAATGAATTGCCCCTTAAGAGTGAAAAAAATATCGTTTGAAGTAGTTCTAACCAGTAGCTCTTTTCGAGCACTGCGGCAAACACCGATTTGAAAAACGCTATTTTTCACATTCGTTAGTTTAGCAAGGGGGCCGACGCAGAGCCGTGTCCAAGTGGAGGGTTTTAGGGGTTAAACCCCTCCCATTGGGGAAACAAATATATGTCAAATGAAGAAAGTGATTGACTTAAATTAACTTTAATGTGAAAGTCTGTGTTTAGCGCTTTCTTTTTTTCCCCTTTCTCTCTGAAGTTTTTCTGTAATTTAACTCAGTAATTCTGTATTTTTTTTTCTCTTATTCAACTCAGTTGGACCTAAACCCTAAACGCTTACATTTCTTTCTTCTTTTTTAACTTGAAAAGTTTTACATTCCATTCAAATGTTATGTAATTTACAATTGTTAAAACTTTACCGACTGAAATAATATTTTGGAAAAACTGGTGGTAGAACCGCTGAATGAGCTACCAATACAAAGCATTAATATTGCTTTTTGTAAGGAGGTAATGATGAATTTGGCATATGCTGAGCTATGAAAATGTATTGGCGATTGTGTTTAGTAATGTAATTTCCATCTACAAAAAGCTCGTTCTTGTTTAGTTTACAAGTAAGAACGTATTAAGCATTATTTCAGAACATAAAATCTGATGTACAGTAGACCTTCGTTTTGCACGGGGTTTGCGTTCCACGGAAATGCCGCGTTAATTGAGACCTAATACTAATGTTAAAATAGGGGTTTGGTTCTCTAGATAAAATACTTCCTTCTAGTGATGACTAATTATATAATAAGTTTAATGTATACTTATATCGACTTTTATACACAACATGCATAATCAATTTCGTGTCCTGTTTATAAAGATGAGCTGGCTCTGATTTTTTTTTGGCAGTCATCAAGAATTTTTCCCTGTAATTCTTTGCAGAGCATATGCATCCATGATCACTTGCGTCATTTCCAAGATAGAATTTTCCTTCACTAAACAATCAGAAATATCAATTCTATTGTCTAAATATGACTCAAAAAATTCAATGTGAACGTTTTTGGTTGTGTGTCACCGACGTCGGTATTCTCGTTGGTTTTGACCTACTTTGTCACTCCTAAAAGCTCTTCTTCCAGTGAGTTCTGAACTGTGTGAGTTTAATAACTTTACTTCTGGAAAAAGCTCTGGAACCAATCGTATAAAATGTCTCCAGTGGCCCAAGCTCGATTATTAGCACGCCAAAATGCAGTTGATTACGAGTAATCTGCAATGTTTAGGAGTTTGGATTTTGAAAGAGGGAAAAATTTTTATCTGATTGCATTGCCGCATCGCGTAAAACCGAAACTCATCTGCGTAAAATAAAATAAAGGTGTCAAATCTTAAACCGCATATAACCGAAAACCACGTAAAATAAACCCGCGTAAAACGAGGGTCTACTGTACATTTTGCGTTATAAAATAATTTGTGGAGATTTTTTAATTCTTGTTGCAATAAACCGCATAGTAAACAGGTTTAATCCAAAAGAAACAAACAAGGTTTGGTTAAAGTGAACCTGTAAAATGAAGGAATACTTTGGTTACCTGCCAGAATTATACTTCAAGGGGAAGGGGAGGGGGCAGCAATACTTACAGGTGTATAAACGCCATACTGGGATTGACAATTTGTCGTAAAACTAAAGGTTGTGAGGGGTTGAATTCCCCCCCCCCACACACACGTAAGATTACCCCCCCCCCCCCCCACCCTTTATGAAAATCTGGACACGGGCCTGGGCCGACGATATCATCACGAAACAGCGGAATCGTTTGAACATTGGTTAAATAAAATTAGGTTAGACAAAATATTGAACCAGATATAAAAGATTTAGTTTCGCTAAACCAGCCTCCAATAAGACCTCATTTATAACACTAGCCAGCGAATGTTAACTTTGTTTTTACGTAAACCAGTGACGGTGTTAGCACGATGTCACCTGGAACAGTAATCTGCGGGGTGTTGGTGTTACCCCCTCCCCCTCACACACCACCACCACCAACGATTTTTTCAAAAAATGTTTTATGTAAAAGTGAAGTTCCTACAATTTTCGGAAATGAATTTGAAAATGTGGCTTACTTGGAAAGCTTCCTTTAAAAAACAAGTGAGTAACTAATGAACTCATTTTATGTAAAAAATTTTGCCCTGGACACACATGTTACATACCCTTCTCCGCTATATTGTGCTCCATTTCCATTTAAATTAATTGTGTTTAAAAGATAGATTAAAAAGAAAAAAGAAATGAATTTGAATTTTGTCATCTTGAATTCAAATTATGTTTTTCGCAATCACGAGTGTGTGTGTGTATATGTAAGAGTGTGTGTGTGGGGGGGGGGGGGGCATGTGTGTTTGTGTCTGTGTGCAGGCATGAGTGTGTGGGTAGTTGTGTGTATGTGAGTGTGTAGGTGTGTGTGTGTTTGTGTGTGTAGGTGTATATATGTACATGTGATGTGTAGGTGCGTGTATGTATGCGTGTAAGTGTAGGATATTGACGCAACCTGGAGACGGTTTTCGCTAGAGGTCTAGAGGTACAGCATCGTGAGGACCCGGTCGACGATGATGCTGCGGAGGGTGCTGGTGGGAAAAATCAAAGGGACGTCAAAAACAGTCAAGTGAGAACAATAAGCAATCGTGATTGCTCAATAAAAGTTATACAGAGTGTCCGAGAAGTCTTTGACACATTTCAAAAATTCGGTTAAAAAAATAAAATAAAATAAAATAAACGAGATGGAAAGTAAAATTGAATTCAATTATTACCGCATATACTAAAGTTTTTTTTAACGCAAAAATAGCCGCAAAATTGCAATGCGAAATTGGGTGCAGGAATTTTTAAATCGAGAATTCCCAAACAGGTGGATCGGACGAGATGGTCCCATCCAGTGGTCCCCGCTTTTTTTTCTTTAAGGATTCGTCAAAGACACTGTGTATTCCACCAAAGTGCACAACATTTCAGATCTTAAACATCGCATAACAGCTGCAATCTCACAAGTTACAGAATCAATGCTACCTGCTACAACGAACTTGGTCAGAAATTGATTATAGGATGGATATTCTTCGTGCGACGAAAGGGGCCCACATCGAGGTGTATTGATACGTTTTAAAAAAAAACTTTACTATATGAGATAATATGTGTAATTTTAATTTTACTTTCTATCTCGTTTATTTTTTTTAACCAAATTTTTGAAATGTGTCAAAGACTTCTCGGACACCCTGTATATCTATTAAAGATTTGTGTGAAGTATGTACTATATTTCGCATTAACACCAGGGGTGCCCATAGTTCCATGGCGCAAATTCCCCCCCCCCCAATTTTTTCTCAACCTTCATTCCCCCTTTTTTATTTTCTAGCTCTCTTTTTCATTTTCTAAAAATGTTAATTTTTTTTAAAAACATTTTTTTATTTATTTGTTTATTTATTTTTAATCATTATTTCATTCGAAAAATTCTGTGATACGCCAATGACAAACACACACGCACATACAAACTAAATAAATAAATGAAATGAAATATAAACATAATAAAATAAAATGAAATGAAATAAATATAAACAAAATAAAATAAATATTTTGAATCAAAAATAAATCAATAAATAAATTTAAATAGAAAAATTTAAAAAATTAAAAAATCACCCCTCCTCTCCCCCCCAAAAAAAATTTTGATGGCGCAGCTTGCGCCATAATCCCCCTCTGTGGGCACCCCTGATTAACACTAAAATCCATTTTGGGTGTCACTTCCCAGAGGGTTGTCACGCATTACAGACCGGCCCCTTCGACTCGTCGCTCATTCAAGAAAACGCCATCCATCGCTCACTACAATAAAATTTGGAGACGTCACTAAGATAAAAAATTGTTCACAATTCATCCGACCGAAATTTTCAGTTCACTTGTGGAATGCGTGTTCGAAGCGCAAAAACGCTTCGTCCGCTTTCACGATCCATCATGCATGTGATGGCAGCTCTTACTATTATTCCCTCTTAAATAATATGCGCGGTAATCTGACTGCTCTGCCAGATCAAATCTGCCATTGTGTGTTATCAAATAAAACAAATCCCGTTGCTCTTTGCCATCCCGAGTTAATGTCCGGATTCGGCTTTTTCCTGTTTGTTTATCGGATTAACAATCCGATTCCGATCCGCACCGGAGGTTTTTCTTCAAGAGATCAAACAACCCATTTCGAGTTCTGGAAATGGGTTCGCATTGGGTGGCTTCGATGGTCCTCCATTCTCCGATTCTCCAAAAATGGCAATTTTCTCTTCAATGTTACGGAACGGAATATAATTCGTAACAGGATGCACAGTTGGGTTCGTTCCGTGGGTTGCAACTTGTCGAGCGTTTTTTTTTTTTTTTTTTTGGCTTTTTTTATCCTCTCTGATTTTATGAGCATTGTTGTGGTATGAGATATAAATGTTCTGCGAAGATGTTTTACTAGGAATTTTATTCATACTATCTCATTAAAAATGTCACAACTTGCGTTTTATAATGTTCTTGATGTCAAGTACGGATCGAAAGGAAAGGCAGTGGTCCAACTATGGAGCTAAGGAAGGATTTGGGGTCAACCCCACCCCAGAACCCACGGTTTTAACCAGAGGTGTGCACGGAGGAGGGGAGGAGAAGGAACACCTGTTGGCCCGGGCCCGAGCCTGTAGGAGGTCCGAGATTTTTAAAATGAGGGTGAAATAGATGTAGGGACGTAGAGGGATAAACAGTATTCAGGGGGGCCCATAAAAGTCATTTGTGACGGGCCCCAAAATTGCTGTGCACGCCCCTGGTTTTAACACATATAGCCAATCGTAATACCGTAGTTTATATACATGTTCGGGCGATTATGATTAAAAACTCCCATCCAAAAGGTAATTTCAGACTTCCTGCTGGTGAGGGCGATCGCAACCCCCCAAAAGAATAGATAAATTGAACATTTCGTAAAATTGAAACTTATAAAATGAGTAAAACATATTTTACTTTTATATTTATTTGAGATAAAGAAGTTTAGTACAACAATTTAATGCAGTCGAACCCCATTAAAACGGACTAGAAAGGACCTTTAAAATCAATTCGTCTCAACTGTAGTTTGTCTTATTCGAATAAAAATAAACAGCAAACAGTGCGACGGGTTCGCAATATTGTTCGTGCTAGCAGTAATTTGTTTTAAGCGTGTTCCAAGAAATGAAGTTCAACTGTTTTAATTTAAAAATTAAAAAATGAATCTCTTGGGTCATATTACGTGGAAAATTTAAATGCCTTCATTTTTTTTTTGAATTTTATTTAGGGAACTACATGGGAAAGTACGGAAAAGTTAAGATGAATAACCACTGAAAAAATACTGTATTATTAGCCCCCGACACAAAACGGAAAGGGCTCCTAATCTGATGACCAGTTCTTTTTCTTTTTTTTTTTTTTGTTCAAATGTGACTTGATCGAGAGTGTTCTTAGTTGGATCTTGTCATTTCAGGACTCTAATTACCAAAGATATTAATTAAAAACTAAAAGTTAGCATCTTTTGCAACTTTGATAGTGAAAACTTACTCGCACGTTTAAAATATTTATACCGATCTAAAGAACGAATTTTTCTGCGTATGATGCAATTTTGTTTGAAACTTCTAAGTTATATTTTAACGCTAATTATAAACCTTTTTTTTAAAGAAAATTTTAATACAATTCTATGCCTTTATTCACGCGATTGGTAACGATTTCATTGTTGGTAGATAAGGAGAGAAAACTTTTCTATGGTTTAAAATTCTGATCTGTTGCCATGTTCTATTAGCTAACACATAAAATACTTGTAATTGATTTTAGCAAACAGGGCTTTTAAAGAGATTTTAAAGTTTTCATTCTTGATTTTGCTTTTGCGAGTAGCAAAACTTAAGGTAGAAAAGTATCTCTTATTTTCCGTGCTTTTCCATGTTATGTAGGAAAAATATAAAATGCATTTAAATTTTATTTGTTACCCAGACCTGCGAGATTCGTAAGTTGACCCTCCGAATCGTGTTAATTTTTAACTTAATATTAGTTCTTCTGGTAAATATTGTTACGAGTTCGTGACACAACTTCAAACTTTCTTGAAATGACGACACAGTTCTTGGGAAAACACAGGAGATTTATTTACAGCCAGGAAGCATAGTTACAACTGCTAAATCAATTATCAGCAATTAAGCAAATATCAATTAACACCGTAAACTCAACGGTTACACACGTATTTACATCGAATACGCAAAAATACAGCTCAAAGGCTTCACAAAACAGAGCTAATACATGCTCTCCAGCGTACCGCTGACCACGACTCACAAGCAAAAACTAACTCGAGACTGACTCCCGTCGTCGCACAGAGGGGCCATTTGAGTCAAAAAGCTGGCCAAAAGTCGAAAATGCAAACTTCAATGAGTAGTTTTGGACCTTAAAATTTCAGAAAAGGTAGATAAATTTGGCATCACGTGGAAGTGTTCCCTCTGCACTGAGACTAACCAGTCGAATTTACCAGCAGTCAGAACTTAGCGCTTTCGAAATACGGCTGTCTTCGTTTGAGTCATTACAGTTTCTCGAAGTTACTTCATTGTACTATTTTCACGTCAGAAGTAACTCTAGTGAAGTAATTTACTATGGACGGGGTTGAGCAAGGTTTGTGCACTATTATTCATCAGTTTTTATTTATTTTTAAACTACCATTTTTACATTAATACGGTTCGTCAAACTTCACAAAAATTATGTTTTTTTTTTTTTTTTTTTTTTTTTTTTTTTGCAATTCCTAAAAAAGTGAAGGTTTTTAAACATGTTGTACTGATTTGTACTCATTGAAAATTATACCCCGTGATACTTCAGAATCTCTATTTTGATAATCTGAACTAAAAGTTTGCCCGAATTTGCCCGAAAAAATAATAACGCGATCAATTGAGCAGTTGTGATTTTTATTTATTTCTCTTTTTTCGGTTGTTTTTAGGTTCACAGGCTTCTGTTACATCTATGAGTCGAATACAACTGCATAAGATGTTAATTGGCAGTACAGAAAGGTCCTTTGATGGAAAGTTTAAAGAACTAATTTAAAAATCTAGCTAAAATTACTAACTGCCCTTGCGAAAAAATTGTCGGAAGTGAAAAACATCATTAACAGTTTTAAAATTGTTTACATGCGAAAATGGATGGCATGTAATAGAATGGAAAGCCGACTTCTAGAAAACAATCAAAATTGGTTAAAAGAAGGGGTTATGTTACCTACCTACTCAGTTCCGGGTCTTTTACCATTAGGAAGACCCAGTAAGGATTTCGGAGAATCGAGTGAAAGAACGAAGCGCCGAAAAACATCGGAACTAAGAAAAAAATGTTGCTGTTGATGAATTAACGTATGCTGCTCAAATGAGTCATCGTGCCCATAGGCAACACAGACGTGGCAAAAGTTATCCAAGACATAAATAAGTCTCCAACCAGAGCAACAAAAGTTTCGAAAAAGCAGTCACTGCTGGCTGCATTACTTATCAAAAAACACTCGCCGGAAGAGGCTTTAGCAATATTTGTTGAAGCTAATTTGTCTAGGAGTCAGTATGAAGTCATACAGCAGGCTAACAAAGATGTTTATTCTTGTTATAAATATGTACAAAAAGCAAAGCGAGAATGTTATCCGAAAACGTTTGTCGATGAAACTTGTGCTCAAATACAGTTGCAAGATTTAGTATATCACACAGTCATAAGATTGTGCATGTATTTAAAGCCAGTGTTCCAAGCATACAGTCATGAAGAAACTGCAGATTTTGTGTTGATTTTTAAGTGGGGTTGTGACGGATCAAAGCAAAGCCAGTACAAACAAAAATTTGAAAATGAGGATGGCACTGATGCTCACATTTTCCTCAGTTCTCTTGTGCCTCTTAGATTAATGTCTGGCAAAAATGTTATCTGGCAGAATCCTTGTCCATCGTCATCTAGATTTTGCAGACCTATTAGAATAAGGTTTATTAAAGAGAACAAAGGACATCACAAACGAAGAGATTTGGTATATAGAAAAATCAAGCAAAAAACTTAGTTCCAACAAATGTTAGTGAAACAATTAAAATAAAACATTTGTTACTGCTTACAATGGTGGACGGCAAAGTGTGTAATGCGGTGACTGACACTGCATCCAGTGGCGTAGCTAGACCCGACTTTCGGGGGGGGTTACTTCTTTTATATATATATATATATATATATATATATATATATATATTATAGCGATTATATATATATATTATATATATATATAATCGCTTGGAATTTTTTCCTTTTCTTTTTTTTTCTTTCTCATCTCTCTTTTTCTCTTTTTTTTTGAGACTAACGTTTCGGGGGGGGGGGGGTTTGTCCCCAAAACCCCCCCCTTAGCTACGCCCCTGACTGCATCTACTATGCGCTGCTAATATATGCGGTAGCACGTCAAAAACCTTTAACGACTTATCAGCAAAAAGCACAGAAGATCCAGAGACTTTTAAATTCGGGCTATCTATTCTGCACGCTAGGATTCGGTTTTTTCGAATTTTTATTACATTTATCATATAAGATAAAAGCAGGAGTATTCAAAGGTCGTATTACAAAGAAAAATGAAAAAGATCAAATTAAGGCAGCCAAAGTGATAATTCAAAAAGAATTCAAGAATAAAATAGGATTGCTGGTTGACGTACCTAAAGTTGGCTATGGAAACACGAATGATGGAAACACGTCTCGTAGATTTTTTGGTGACGTGAATGAAGCAGCTGCCATTACAGGGATAGATTTAGAACTAATTCTCCGAATTTAAAAATAATATTGGAGGTGATATCTTCGGGTTTCGACATAAATGTGGAGCAATTTGGCATGTATACCATGGATACTGCGAAGTATTATGTAAATTTGTATGCCTGGCAACCTATGTCACCAACAGTCCACAAGATACTAGTTCATGCTCCGAGTATTATATCGCATGCCTTGTTACCAATCGGTCAGTTGTCCGAAGAGGCCGCAGAAGCCAGAAACAAGCATTTTCGGCAGTACAGAGAAAAATTCACCAGAAAAATTTCCAGAAAGGATTGTAACGAAGGACGTTTTAAATAGACTCTTGTTAACTTCTGATCCATATTTGAGTAGCGTTAGATCATCTAACATGAAGAGAAAAAGGCAAACGATATCGAAGGAAGCCATAAAATTTTTAAAATCTTTTTGTTTTGAAGATAGTGATACTGATGACAAAAGTTTGTAGACTTTCATCACCATCATCCCATGTACGTGTAAAACAGCAAAACTATAATTAATTTGCTCTGCTTTATTTTTTTGTACATTTCACTGTGTCGAAAGTCTGTTTAACAGTTAGTAAATATGTACTTCAACATTGTTAAATTGTTTGGTTTCCTTTTACATATCTAAGCCAGTTAATAATCGGTATAACTTTTATGGGTTGCGTTTGAGCAAGCAAAATAAAGAGTATACATATAACTTGCCCGAGTTTATTATTAGCAACCATTTTTTAGTGAAAAACTAGCAGAATAATCGTTAAATTTGGAAAATTTGATTTATGGCCAGCTTTTTGGCCCAAATGCCCCACTGTGCGTCGGCCGTGGCTTTTTATAAATCTCGAAAGAGAAGTTTCCACAAAACTCGAACTGCTTCTCGATTTTCTTTTTTTTTTTTTATTCATTCACGAATCTTATCAATGAAAAATAGGGGGACCGTATGTACATTACAAGAAACTATTTACAGGTTACGTTACTACAATAATTTTAGATGAAAGATAATGTTATAAAAGCCCAATTTAGCCAGATTACAACAAATTGATCATAAAAACAATTACTATTTACAGAATTTGTAACAATATATACAAGTTTGTTGAATAACACAACAAAAGACTATACAACAAAAAGTAATTACTTCTTTCACCTTTTAAACAGGGGAATGTCCATAAATGATGCCACACACTTTTTTTTTTAAACCGTATTGACCCCCTCCCTATTTTTCTCACCACGTGTCGCAATTCAACTCACTACCACTCCCTCCCTCTCTGTCACATGTCACGCTATTTTTCATTAACATATTCAAGGCGTGATGCAGGGCCTGATTACTGAATAGGCCAATTAGGCCATGGCCTAAAACCTGTTTTAGACTTTATGCAGGAATGTGTAAATGAAGGGAGCAAGTCCAATCATTGGCTTAGCAAAAGCTGAGGCAAAGACCCCAAGTCACGTAACTCAACAACGACGAAAGGTTGACACGTTTTGAGTGAAACTAGGGAAGAGAAACCAGATTTCTTCCAATGCTTTGCTTTAAAATCTATCACGTGACTTGGGGTCTTAGCTTCACGAATAAAAGTTTTCTCTCCCTCCATTTTTATCTCTTCTCAAATGTTTTAGTCAATGGCTAACACTATAAGGCTTGACTACCAAGGGGCTCAGAAAAAGCGTTTGGCCTCCTCCCCCCCCTTCCCCACCCCAAATAAAAAATCGAGCCCTGGTGGTGACATCACACTCTCTCCCTTGTCACAACCTATAGCAATGTCATGAACCCACCTCCCTCCTCCCCCCTCAAAGCGTGACATCATTTGTGTCATCCCCAATTGAATTCCCTCAAGCTTGGCGAAATAATGTAGTTTCGGTTCGATACTTCATTTATTTACCTTCTTACTTTATCCGTAGTTTACTTACGATGTTATCGCCGTGGATTCGATACGATATGATATCGGAATGTCCTTATCTCCGATAGCCAACGATTCATGTGTCCTTAAGGTTTCCAGCTGGTCTATATTTGGAAGAGACATGTCCTCCATTTTTAGATAAAAACTTCTTACACAATGTACAACACTTTTTTTCATTGAAAGTACTTTTGGGAAACATTTTACACTACGTAACTTTCTTACAGAGACTTTCGTCTGTGCATACAATTTCCATTATTTTTATTTGTAGGTTCCACATTTTGCTTTGGTAAATTCCACATTTGCTCTATTTGTATGCTACTTTTTTTTCTTCTACTGAAGGTTATTTGCTTCAAAATTACGCACAAAATAATCTTAAAAAAAAGAAAAATAAAATGTGTCATAAAGACACACGGTTAGAAGTGAAACTTTTATCTTTTCTTTTTTTTTCACATTCTGAATTGTCACTTCACCCGTGCGTTTTTTCTCACGCCACGCTCTGGTTCTTTCTGCGCCTGTTTTAGGCATATTCGCAACAAAATTGTATATTTTAATGAATAAAATAGATTATAAATCTTACTAATATTATATATGCGAAAGTTTGTCTGTATGGATGTATGGATGTTTGTTACTCTTTCACGCAAAAACTACTGAACGGATTTTGATGAAACTTTACAATAATATAGCTTATGCATCAGAATAACACATAGGGTAGTTTTCGTTCCGTTATGGGGGGCAAAACCCCCTTAGGGGGGCAATAAAACACAATTTTTGTATAAATTCTCTAATATTGGGATGAAAAAATGCTTGCACATATTTACATTATATTTCCATCGAAAGCTCTGATTTTTCTGCTGAAGATGGCACCTGTTCAAAATTTCTAAGTAGAATAAAAAACGAGTTATGAGCTTTTTAGATCCATGTTCGAAGGCTTTCCTCAACTCAATACAGTATTTAGTGTATCATCTCAACTCCCTGTCGATAGCGACAATTGTTGTACTGTTGAACTTTCTTTGCTTTTCGTGATTGTTCAAGGCTTTTCTCAAGTCAAATCTTGAAGTAAGATTTTTGCACAAGATTGGCAAATAATACATGATTTGGCTGATGATTTTCCATTTAAACGGAACTTTAATGTAATTAATGGTTTTTATTATTATTTATGCTGATTGAACACTTACCCATTATCCAAACAACCAGCAGATCGCCAAAATTTTTGCAGAAAGATTTCCGTAGCTGATGCATTTGGCAGTTTTGTTCAAAATCGCTGTTTTTGAAGCCGAAGACTACGTCATAATGTTTCTCAGCTTTCACCATGTAAACAAAATATCGCCAATCAAAGAATTTTCAAAAGACTTTTTTTACTGTGTTAAATAATCCAGCAACTAAATTCGGCAAATCCATAAACAGCACAAAAACTTCCATTAATTTTCCTTTTTGCACAATTTCAAACAATCGCCAAATTTTATTACTTAGTTTGGTAACATTTCGGATGAAACTGTTTAGCGCCATTTTATGGTGACCAAAAATATCTCAGCATCTGGCGACGATATCTCTGTAACGAAAATTAATATCATATCGTTTTACAAAGTAAGGAAAGAATGGGGGGAGCATCATCGAAGGTACCCCGAAACGACTTTCGCAAATTCGGTAAAATCGCACCAAGAGCCACAATGATTGAAATTTCCCGAAATAACTAAAGCAAGTATAAGGGGATTACGAGCGCAGCTACTTTTTTTTAATCACTTCGTACTTCATTAGCCATACAGAGAAGGTTTTAGACTCCATGTTAAAAAAAAAAAGTATCAACAGATTAATCTTTTTAAACATGAGAAAGATTAAGCTTTTTAAACATGAGAAGATTAATTTCATGTTTTTTAAATTTGTATATGCTTAAATATAGCGCTTTCGTTTCTAAATCAATACTACTTTGGTCTTTATACTTATTGCTATTTCAGTTTTATGGGTAAGGAAGTAACTCGATTTTTAATCACGTCAAAAAGATGTGTTTTAAATTCTTTCACTTAAAACAAAAGCAAGTAACGATTTTTTCTAATACTTATTACTGACCCAGGCAACGCCGGGTATTTTTGCTAGTAACGAAATAAAATTAAAAATCCGCTTTTAATTATTGCCAAAAACAATGAAAAATATAAATTATAATGTTAATTTTGAAAATGAAAGTTAAACTAGTTTCAAGGCAGAACCTGAGCAATGTGGAATAAATACACTAAAACTGATGACTTGAATTATATGCCTGCTTAATTTCAGCCTTGAAATTAATTTGTTAAATTTATTAACAAATCTAACTTAATTACTGTTTTTTTATTGCTTTGGCAAGAATTAAAAACTACGTCACTTCCGTCACACAAAAAGCTTGCGGATCAGAATCTCAAAGCTCTCGCAAAAGATATTTTACTTCAAAAATGTAAAATCTAAGAGAGTTTTTAACTATTTGTCCTTGGTATTTCATTTCACACGTTCCATCTTTTATACTCCTGTAAAAATAAAACTAAAAGCCACGTCTTCTCAACAGTAAATGTAATATTTCCTTAACAGAATTTTCATCTCACTAAACTTAAACTACTTAGGCCCCAGCTGGGGGGGGGGGGGGCTCTGCGCCATTGAAATGGGGTTGTTTCCTTCAGTCAAAAGTACTACTTTCAGTCACTTTCATTTAGTTTAGAAATTGATAGAATGAGTAAAAAAATAACATGGACCCAGAAAATATTTTCATTTTCTCAACAGTTTTTTTTTAATTAATTTTTTTAAATGTCCAATTTTGAAAAGAAGGCGTGGTCTTTATGACGTTACAAATAATGCAATTTGGTGCAGCTTTCTACCACGTCTCCACCTTATGATAATCAAGAAGCGAATTAAAATTGCGCTCTACGCTTGCTATCAACTATATCGTTGCCAATACACGTGAGTAAAGATGCGAATTAAATATTTTGCTCTGTGGATGGCAACAATGAATGGCATTTCATCATTTGTGATGTCACACGACGGAAGCGTAAACAATAAAAGCGCACCTTTTTAAGTAATATTTTTTAAAAATATTAAACTTAAATAAATTATTTAAAAAATGATCAGATCCTATGTTCTTAAGCATGCTCTTTCAGAAAAAAATACTTTTAAAATTTTGGAAACGGCCCCATTCTTAGGGAGGTGTTTTGAGGGGTATTTTTTCTTCTTTTTGGGGGGGGGGATTCTTCTGAATTTTTGAAGGGAATACAACATTGCTTTTGGGGGGAGGCACCCCGGACTTTGGGGTCGTCCTTAAATGATATCACGCTATGAGGGGAGAGGGGGGGGGGTCACGAAATTGTGAGTTAGTGTCGAGAGAGAGGGGGAGGAAACAAGAAATGTGACATCATTCATCTTTTTCATAAAAATGTGATTAGGGGCTCTGCATTTTTGATGTCACACTTTTCTCAACATATTTGAACCCTCCTCACTTTGTCACAAGGTGACACACTTCACACCCCCCCCCCCTCTTTTCCCCTGGTCACATATCACACTGTTTCTCATTAGCATATTCTCATTAAATGTGTGTTGTCACATTTCTGTAAAACTCCTCCTTCCGTGTCACAATTTTTCGATCTCTCTCTCCCCTCGCAGAGCGTGACATCATCTGTGGATGCCCTTAACCAAAAGTATCCAAAAGTGTGACATCCCATTTTTTTCAGAAAAAATATGCTAATTTAAAACAGTGTGTCATGTGACAAGGTGAAGAAAGAGCAGGGGTAAGGTGAAGTGTGGCACTTTGTGACACAAGGAGAGGACAGGGTCAAACGTGTTGATAAAATTGAGACGGCATTTCTGGACAGCCTCTTGCATAAATATGAAATAAATTCACACGCAACTGCTCTTCTTTTCCGCATTGATTGATCATGAATCAGAACAACTGGACTGTCATTAATTTCTAATCACGGTTACACGACACTTAGTTTCTTACTTCCTTGTACGGAGTAGAGGAAGTTGTTGTGTTCACGAAAAATGACTCACGCTTCGTTATTTTCTTTATCATCATTCGTAAAAGCATTTGAACTTAAGTAAATGTTTTATATTACAGAGTTAAAACTTAGAAAAAAAAAGGGGGGAGGGGGGGAGAATGTTTCTCAAATTTTAGAAAATTGTTGTGTTTGCGTGAAAACTTTCCATTTTGGTAACTGCATAGTAATGATCTGTTTAATTATACTAATCTCTATTTTCTCTACTAATAATAAAGCTGAAAGTCTCTGAATCTCTGTGACGCGCTTAGCGCCTAGACCGATTGGCCGATTTTCATGAAATTTGCACAAAATTAATTGGCTTCATGGGCGTGTGCACCTCGAAGCGATTTTTCAAAAATTCCATTTTGTTCTTTTGTTATTCCAATTTTAAGCCCAATTTTCAGATTAATTTGAATGGGGGAGAAATATTTCATTCACATTTTTAAGTTTTAGGTCATCGATAAATCTATCAAGACACAGACACACAAACAGAAAAGCGTTGCGTTACTGAAGATTTTTAATGAAATATTTAAAAATAATAATAATAAACCTAATCATATTGCAATCAATGGTAACTTTTGGATATTTTCTGCTTGATAAAAATATAGTTGAAATTATGTTCATTCTGTTTTTAAGAAATGTGTTTAATATTGCTTGGAAGAAAAAATCTGCAATACAAATTGTTAAACAAATGCGAATGTTAGAGCAGATGCTGCGTACCAATCTGCAATTTGATTTGTGTCTGTATTGTTTATTTTTATCTTAAAATTATATTGAAAAGCTCTATTTTTAGAATTCATGAAATTTATATATGAATTGAAAATTTTTTGTTCAATTTAAATAAAAAAAGAAAAAAGCATTTTAAAGAAAATGTATATCCTATTGTTCCTGCTGTGTGATTCATGAATTGAAAAATATTTGTCTCAACAGCTTCTGAAACGAGGATAATTCAGCAGAAACTAATTTTACGCTAGTTGATAGAAAGAGGTATTATGCTGATTTTGAGTGAGAGATACAAACTGCAGTGAGTAGTCAAGATTGCCTTTTCTACTGGTTAGGGTACTATGTGTAAAAGGGAGGTATACAAATTATGTCACGCTTATGTGTCAGTGTCACGATTTCGTGAAACTGTGTCTGGGGAGAGAGAGAGGTTGTAAAGTTTAATGTCACTCTTTAGTTTTTATAACTGTATGCTCATGATAAACAGCGAGATATGCGACAAAGGGCAAGGGAAGGGGGTAAGGAGGGGAAGGGTGTGACACGGAGTGTGGGCGGGTTCGAGTTGTTGAAAAAAAAAGTGACATATTTTATGATTTATGGGGAGTCCTAAAAGTCTGCGTTCAAATTTTCAAATATTTTAGGAAATAAGGTTTTCTTTCTG
The DNA here is from genome assembly GCF_026930045.1 of Uloborus diversus. Taxonomy (NCBI): domain Eukaryota; kingdom Metazoa; phylum Arthropoda; class Arachnida; order Araneae; family Uloboridae; genus Uloborus; species Uloborus diversus. Next base: position 147,625,243 of record NC_072737.1, read on the forward strand.
CTGCTAGATGGCAGCACCAACGATGCGTTTGAGCCTCATTATTGTATATTTTGTTTCCGATTTTTTTTTTTGTTTTCTTTTTGAAATTCTAAAGGTATATTTCATTGGTGGATCCAAAGCCCGACCAACTAAAAGTGAGGCCCAAGGCCCACAATAATTTTGAGGCCCCTGAAGGCTATTATTTTAAAAATGTGTGTATTTTTTGTATAGTTATAATGGGGGGCTATGCATAATTCTTTAAGTAATTTGAGGCTCCTTAGGAAAAAGGGGCCCCAGGCCTAGTAGGCCTGGGTGGTAATCGGGCCCTGGGCGGAACCACAGGTAAGGTGGGCGATCGCCTCCCTAATAGTTTTGTAAATTCGAAAACTTTCCCGAAAAAGGTCACCAAACCAGAGAACCAAACTCTCCCCCTGCCCTTTCCAACATATTTCAAAAATCGCCTACAACTATATTTTTACGACTTTAATTCCAAAAATTTTCCAGTGAAGAGTCCCTCAACCCCCTCTCTCCAATGTCATCGAAGATCGTCAAAAACTTTGAATTTTCTGAGCTATAATTTGGAAAAAATCGCCGGAATCGAAAACTTTTTTGAAAATGTTGTTAATGAGGAACTTCTGTTAAATTTTTAGAACTTCAATTCGAAAAATTTCCGGGGGAAAGCCCCCGATCTCGAGTCTTTTCCCTAACATCAATAAAGATCCAGTATCATCACTCTTTGGAAGCTACAATATTGAAAAGTTGAGGAATAGCTCCCGAACCCATCCCTTCCCTTAAGGCTACCAAAGATGACCAACCATCTCATTTCAAGGCTCCAATTTCGAACAATGTCCGATGGAAAGTTTCAAATCCCGTTCCTACCCCCTACGTCCTAAAAGATGGCTTACAACTGCCTTTTCAAGACTACAATTCCAAAAATTTTCCGGAGAGGAGCCCCCATGTCCTTCTTTCCTCATCTTTCAACATCATCAAAGTTCGTCTAAAACAACGTTTCTGGTGAACTGTTACAACGAAAAGTCTCTGGGGAAATGTTCTGAGCCCCATGTCTTCTGCCACGTCATGAAAGAAGGCCTACAATTGAATTTTTAAGGACTTCAATTCCGAATCACAAAACGATTGGGGAGAATTCCTGAATATCGTCCTTTCTCTTCAAGAGAGAGGAAAAAAAAAAGATAGCAAACAATTGTTTTCGCAAAAATACTCTTAAATTAAAAAAAAAAAAAAATCCGGAGAGGGACCTCCTAATTTCCCATCCTGTTATTGGCCACCAAATAGTCTAAAAGTGCGTTCCTGACAAAAAAAATTTCCGGACAGCCTGTAAACACTCCTACTTAAGCGCGAATATTAAACAATTCAATCAACAAACAAATCCATAACTATCTTCAAATTTTATTTAAAATGCAATTTTAGTATTTCTTTATACTATAAAGAAATACTAAAGTTGCATTTTAAATAAAATTTGAAGATAGTTAATGGATTTGTTTGTTGATCGAGTTGTATAATATTCGCGCTCAAGTAGGAGTGTTTGCAGGCTCTCCCTCGAAATTTTTTTTGTTAGGAACGCACTTTTAGACTATTTAGGGGCCAAGAGGAAGCGAAATTTGGAGGTCCCTCTCCGGAAATTTTTTAAAATTTAAGGGTATTTTGGCGAAAACACAATTGTTTGCTATCTTTTTTTTTCGGCAACCTTTCTTTTATAAGGAAAAAAGTTCAATTGAGGACCTGAATGGCTACTGAAAATACTTCGAGTCCTCAAACGAATCAAAAGTTGAAGGGTTTACTTTAGATAATGCATCTAGAACATTAGTTTTTTTTTTCAATTTTTTATTTTTTGTACTCGAAACTTATAACTTTCGTTCAAAATCTCGCCACTAGTATATTTGCATGAGGTTGCAATGAGGTGTGTTTGCATGACGTTATTTTGTCATTCGGCAAAAGTTCGAGTTTCATTCGGAAAATTGATAATTTCCCCCTACCCCCTCACAAACATTTTAATTCGGGGCGCCCCTTCCTATGTGCCTGCATTGACGAAACTCTTCCAAAATTCATGTTTGGGGCTTTAATAAAAAGAAAAAGAAAATTCACTTATAACTATTTTAGAAAGTTCCAAAATACATAAAGAAATCGAACGATTTTTCAATATATTTTGATTAAATTTCATCAAATCTGTTTTTCGATTAAAAAAAAAAAGGCTTGGAAGCCTCCTGGCCTCTGTCAGGAATGAGATTTTTCCGGCTTTCTATGTACATCTAGCAAAACTTTCCTCCTTGTTTTCACTTTTTAAGGTCTCAGTGCGAACCTATATTTCATATAAATTTGAAAAGACTGATTTTTTTCTACATTTTCAGTCTTTATTTCCTTATTTTACCCTCGATCTTCCTCCACCACCATGAACCTATGTTTTGGGAACATGCCGACATAGAAACACGTGCCTCGCCGAAAATTGAGTGCCGTGTCTGAGATTTCAATCCTTTTGCATCCTGAAAATATTTCAATTATTTTGAAAGTTTTGGGGTATTTAATTATCAGATTATCAGCTACCTTAACTGGGTTAGCTTTATTCAAGATTTTAGTAATTTATTTGGTTATCAACATTATTTTAATTGCTCGTTCATACCATCTAATAAATAAAAAAAATTAAAAAAAAAAAAAAAAAAAAAAAAAACGTGACCCGTAGGCTGGGATTTTAAGTTTCTAGGATTTTATAGTTTTCCTAACCAATTAATTTTGTAACTTCAGTGATCTTTAATAAATTTTTTGATGTTTCTGGAGGTATCTAATTTTTACAGAAATGTTGAGCACACAGTCAAGTTTTAAAAACTGAAAAAAGGGGGGGGGGGGTGGAATGTCTCAGAATGAATTTTAAACGTTTTCATAGTGATGAGATTTGCCTCAGGTTGGAGGTTGAATGCAAATTCTTTTCTTAATTATAAGCTAAAAGTACTTGATTAATGAATGTACCTGTTAAATTGGTCTCTATGTTATTTGTGTGCAAGACTACTGAAGTTTGAAGAATACTAAAATACTATGTTTATACCAAACAATGTGCAATCTTCTTCAGTTCTTCCCAAATATTTGAAGTGAAGCGAATAAGGGTGGGAAAGGTTTTTTTTTTTTTTTTTTTGTATCTTTAAAATTGAAAACTCAGACGCATTTTTTGTTTAATTTTTGCGTATCAACTCTTCTGGAACCTTTTATGAATTTTTTTTAGATATCGTACCCACAGACTCCGATGCATAACGGCTCAAGAAATTGAAAAAAAAAAAATAAAAAACTAGCACTGACTTATTAACGTTGCAAATATACACTGCTGGCATTTAGGGAGGGACCCTACAGATTTTGTTGTAGGGAGCCTAAAATTTATAGATCCGGGCCTGGATATCGTATTTTCCGCATGTTTTTGCGATGAAATTTTGGTTTTCCTTCTTTTTGCTCTCCCATGTCTGACCACTCTCATCCCTGTTCTGTGCAAATTTCCTCTTTTGCCCTCCCTCTAACTTAGGCCTTGACCAGGAGAGAAATCACATGCACATCAACAATATCGATGTTATGTGATTGAGCCATTTACCTCTTGGCAATAACATCCATACCGAGGCATATGTACCATCTGTGGGCAACTCGCCGACTAGGTTTAGATTCTGAATTATGTTTAGGCAGTTGCTTCTAACGGCTCAAGATTGGTGTCTTTCTCGGGGCTTGATAGTAACTGGAGAAAGGGAATATTCAACGATGAATTCCGCTTTACTCTCGGTTTTAATGACTACCACTCTGGCGTTTTCTTCTTCATTTCTTTCTCTGCTTTCTCACCTGGTTGTAAAACTTTAAACCAGTGTTTTCTCTTTGCAAATTTCTTTTCCCCATAGTCGATATGTCTTACAAAGTTCAATTATAACAACCCTGTACCTCTTCGTGGTCTGCCAAATCACCATATTTTGCTAGGAGCATGTTTGGGGCATATTGCGAGGGCGCGTTGGCCAACTTGAAATACTACCCGTCAGTTGTGACTACATTTATGATAGAATCCTCTGCAGAAGGACATTGGTTGGTATTTGATAAATTCCAAACTGGTCACAGGAACGTGAATCCAGGACGTTTTTGTAAAATTACGAAAATCCAAATGTACGTTTTAGCTGTTCTATTCTTGCATTGTCAACAAGGTATCTTTTCGTGCTAAATCGATGGTATCCTACAACATTGTAACTTACTTTTTCTCCTATCTCGAGCTGTTTTTGAGATATGAATTCTAACTCCGCAGTTTTCCACCAGGTGGCGCCATGCATGGTTTTATTCAATAACGCAACGCTACTTTACTATGTCTAGACCAGGGGTGCCTACCTAGTGGGGGAGGGCGCTTTTTAGGGGTTGTATTAAATTGTGGTTTTTTTTTTGGGGGGGGGGTTCACGATATTTAGGGTGGGATGCACCTTTGCTCTTAGGGGGATCACCCCTGTCTCGACACCACTTTTATTAATATAGCAGCAGCTGTTATGATAAGAGGGTGGGAAGGTACTTTAGTGGGCACGCTCTATATATTTTTACAACGTAGTATTGAAAATATCGCACAGATGGCCCATAACATTAACATAACTTTTTATAAAAATTAGTTTTCTTGAATTTGTTGTTTAAATTTTAGATTGCATTTTGCATAAAAAGATTTTAAAAAGGAATTAACTTATTTTTTTTTTACAGGTAGATTGTTTGAAAAGCTGAAGATGGCTAACCCTGTTTGTTTTTGATGAACGTGATGGTTAATGGAATTCGAAATTGGATTCCACGAAGTTTGTTCAGATTTCGACAGAAAAAGACATTGCTCATACTGCCAATCATCACTATTGTTTTTCTTATACTTATTTATTCACCTCCTGAATCATATAAAACAGTCTTATCCAACAGACTGATTTCACAGGGTCATCTCCTCTTTCAACCACAGGTAAAAGAACCTCTAAGTCGGAAAGATGTTGAGAAAAACTATACCATACACATTTGGGAACATGGCAAGCGTATGGAAAGAAGATTCCTTAGATCGTACGGAATGAAACAAAGGGACCCTTTTGAATATTGTGCTGTAAACAATTGTAGATTATCTATTGATGACGCACTTGTAAATAACAGCGATGCAGTGCTTTTCCATTTGCATCAGACCAAAGGCCCACAGACGTTGCCAAGTCATCATCCACCAAATCAGATATGGATATTCTTCACGGATGAATCTCCCAAACACACTTTTTACGTTACTAAAAAATATACCATGAAGGACTACGATGGCATTTTCAACTGGAGCATGACGTACCGCAGTGATTCTGACGTGCCTGTTCCTTATGGGAGGACTGTTTCGCTGAATCGCGATGAAAAAAGAGCTTATGTAGGTAAAAATTACGCCAGCACAAAGACTCGTGACGTGGCCATCCTCGGGAGCAATTGTGGTAGCAAAAATCACAGATGGGAGTACGTCAAGGAGCTGCAGAACTACATCAATGTCGATATCTTTGGTGGCTGTGGAACCCTGACGTGTCCTGGCCATTTCACGAAAGACTGTCCAATCATCAGTGAATACAAATTCTATTTGGCTTTTGAGAACTCGAACTGCAAGGAATACATAACCGAGAAACTTTGGTGGAATGCATACCACAAAGATACAGTGCCAGTTGTGATTGGGCCACCGAAATCGGATTATGAAAAGTTGTGTCCGCCGAACTCTTTCATTCACGTACAAGATTTCGATTCCCCATCGGAATTAGGAAAATATTTGAATTTTCTGCTAAACAATGACACTGCATATAATTCGTATTTTGACTGGAAAAAAGACTTTAAGGTTCTAAACGAGCATGGATATTTTGGGGCGCCGTCGTTGCATGTGTGTCATATTTGTGAAGCCCTCAACCGAAAGTCCAACCTGCCAAAGATTTATAACAACTTGAACTCTTTTTGGAATCCAGAAAATGATTGTTATTCATCATATTGGAAGCCAAAGGAATAGTTTTCTATTTATTAATGTACACAATTCTAAGATTGCCATGATATTTTACTAGTTCAATTATGGAGAATAAAATTGCTTCTTAAATATCTATGTATACGTAAATGTTTGTTTGTGTGTTCTTTTTTAGATTTACGGTTTACTTCGGATCTTCGACATATTTACAGGTGTTCCAAAAATGACACATATTTGAAAAATCGATAAAAACTAAAAGGGAAGCGATAGAAATATACCTTTTGTTGTATTATGCTTGGGACAACAGTAAATTTTCAGACAGAGGAACTTTCAAAATTAGTTATATTGTCCCTTAACAGATGGCGTTGCAGGTATGTTAAAAGGTATAACAGAAAACGCAATCTGTAAGAATGCCAAAAAGCCCGGTATATTTGAAAAACCAATGTTGCCCGTTTAGTTTCTATTGATTTTTCAAATAAACCGATCATTTTAGCGATCTTACAGACTGCGTTTTCTTAAATACCTTTTAAAATACCTGCAGCGTCATCTGTTGGGTAGCATTGTAACTAATTTTGAAAGTTTGTCTGTCTAATAATTTACTGTTGTCCCAAGCATAATACAACAAACGGTATATTTCTGTCGCTGCCCGTTTAGTTTTTACTTCCTTTTACAAAAAAGGAAGTATTGTATTCGCGAAAAAATTTTCACTCAAAAATCGCCCTTAATTTCCATTTTGCTCACCCCCAAATGAATGTTGAGTTTTTTTTTTCAATTCGACCACATGCGGAAAAGTGCCTAAGAATGTATAGACACGCGAAATATCCATTTTGACCATCACCGAGGTAATTACAACGACTTTTCTCGTGACGTCTGTATGTATGTGCGTATGTGTGTATGTGCGTATGTATCTCGCATAACTCAAAAATGGTATGTCCTAGAAAGTTGAAATTTGGTACATAGACTCGTAGTGGGGTCTAGTTGTGCACCTCCCCTTTTGGTTGCTTTCGGATGTTCCTAAGGGGGTCTTTTGCACCTTTTTGGGGGGAAATCATTGTTAATATCAATGCAAACTTAAGTGGTGTTATAATTTGGTAAAAACTTGGTGACGTATCGCCAAGCTTTTGGTCGCCAAGTTTTTTCGCCAACTTGGCGACGATTTTTTTTTTTTTTTTTTTGTGCTTCTTATAAATTAATTGTTCTCCTGCCAAATATACCTAGCCATTCCCGATTTGTTATTTTATAAGAATGAGATTAAAAAAACATATATTCAGCTCAGTGGTGACTCTTTTTTACTTCCTTTTACAAAAAAGGAAGTATTGTATTCGCGAAAAAATGTTCACTCAAAAATCGGCCTTAATTTCCATTTTGCTCACCCCCAAATGAATGCTGAGTTTTTTTTTTCGACCCGACCACACGTACATATGTACCTAAGAACGTATAGACGCTCGAAATATCCATTTTGAAGTTTCCCGAGTTAATTACAACGAGTTTTCTCGTGACGTCTGTATGTACGTATGTGCGTATGTATGTCGCATAACTCAAGAACGTAATGTCCTAGAAAGTTGAAATTTGGTACGTAGACTCCTAGTGAGGTTTAGTTGTGCACCTCCTTTTTTGGTTGCATTCGGGTGTTTCTAACGGGGACTTTTGCTCCTTTTTGGGGGGAATTCATTGTTAATTTCGATGCAAACTCAAGTGGTGTTACAATTTGGCGGACACTTGGCGATATATCGCCAGTCTTTTGGTAGCCGTTTTGTTGCCAAATTTTTTCGCCAACTTGGCGACAAATTTGGCTATTTTTTTTAAATCTGGTTTTAATGTAGCCATTGTTGGTGATATTTAGAGAGTTAGAGAGAATCACATTAAAATTGCAATAATAGAGAAATAACATTAAATTGGTGTAAAAGGAAGTCATGTGATGCACACATCAGCTCGTTTATTTTTCATATGCATCATTCATTTTTAGAATACCCTTTACTTTTCATGCCAGGAAATTCACATGGGGGGAGGGAGGATTCAAAACTCAAAGAAGTTTCAAAATGTTCTTAATTTAAATTTAGCGTCATAATATAGCATAATATTGTTCTTTCTTAAACAAACGATTTTAATTTTCATTTTGAAGTTTATACCACGTCAAAGCCCGTAAAAACTACATAAGGTGAAGTTTTTTCGAAGCCAGAGTCCAAAGAAGCAAGAATCTAGAATCTTTAAGAGCAAAAATCTGAGAGAGTATCACGCTTGTGATTCATGCCATCTTATATTTTCTTTAAAAAATTACCAATTATTACTTATTTTATTAAAAACCTAAATCCAGAATTTTTTGTTCTGAAGTTGAGTTGTTCAGTTTTTATGGGCCCCTAAAGGTCAACGCGGGGCAGCAAAAATTGAGCGGATTTATAAGACATAGAACTTGCCATGAGCCACAATTGTTCCGAGAACAATTTGCCTTCAAATTCTTTTTATGTATGAGGGATAGAAGGTTCAAACTTTACGAAATGAATGCTAAAATTGTGGCAAGTTATTGCCACAAGGTCAATGAAGGGCTCAAAAAAGTGGCACTTTTGACGTTTTTCAGCATTTTTGAGGTCGAAAAACAGATTGCAACTTTCAGTTGCCACGGCAAAAGTACTGTCACTTGAAAGGTAAATGAGTATGTGCACTTTGAAAAAATGCATAATTAATTGAGACAAGTTAAATGTGCTTTTAGTTACATTAGGCCGAAATAGCGAAAATGTCACATTTTACTGATATTCAAACTGTCATAACTCCTTGCGCGAACAACATATTGAAATATTTTTTCTGCCTTTATCATACCCTATTATTGGTCTTACCAAATTGCAGGGTTGATTGTGTTCCGGTATTTTACCGAATTTCCGGTATTTTCGGGCGTATTTCCGGTATTTTTATGTCCGAAGATACCGGAATTATGTTTTTTTTTTTTTTTTTTTCGCTTTTATCTCCCTACCTCTGCATTTTTTTAAAATTATATAATACTCATCAAATGTACCTGCAAGAGGCTTAAGATGGACACCTATCCCTTAAGATGGACAAATGTCATGATAACTTGTATAACACCACCCCAAAAGTAATTTTGTAACCCATTGAAAACTTAATCAAATGTACACACAATATTTTGACTCAGAACTATATAATGCTCTGGCAAAGGTGCACTTAAATATTAGGGGCTAAAGATTACCCCCCCCCCCCCCCGTTCTCGCTTTGAAACTTTCAGGTATTTTTTGATGAACTCACAAACACCCCCGTTACCAAAACAGTAAACTCCATTGAAGAGAAATGCTTCAATTTTTTTTTAATTTTTTTTAAAAAAGAGCTAGAAATATGTATGTCTTGGCCGATAATTCGTAAGTTTAGTTTTGTCCTGCAGACAACTGTTCTTGCACATTTAAAACTGCCAATCAACTATCAATTCATATGGCAAGAGGCGAGAACAAAATTCCTTAACTTCTCAAAGCAATGGATAAAGCGAAAAATAAATTTGCAAAAATAATGGAGACTATTACAAATAAAAAAAAAAAGCTATCCAATTATCAACTCTTCTGAAAGTGCTACTGCATCGAGTAGCTATGCAATGTTTTCAAGTCGGGTTTCACAATATGGATGGGCACTAAAGCCCCCCTCCCGCCACAAAAAAAAAAAAAAAAAAAGTTACTCGGCTAAACCAAAGTCAAAAGCAATTTCTTCTTAAGTGTTCAACAAAGGAAAAAAAGGAAATAAATGTACAGCTCATAATGTTGTAAAAATGATGAGATGTTTAACTCTGTTCAGGGTAAGAAAAAGTTTAATCCAGAAGAATATTTAACACAAGAACAGGTTATGTCCTATTTTAGCAGAATGAAAAGGACGGCTAAATATTTTGATCCTGAAATGGATGACGATGATGAACGTTTCATATCACAATTGAAGAAAATGAAATTGCTGAAAAAGAAAATATCAGGGGCCAAATCCACCTTTTTGCAGATGCAGAAAAATAATTATTTCTCCATTCATTTTATGACTTTGCCCCTAAATATAAAAGTTGTAAATGTTAAATGGTCATGTGCAAATTTAAATGAATGTCAAATGTGTCACAGAAAATTAAAGTATCAATTTATATTGCAAACTATACGTATAAAAATACAGCAGTTTAGGCAAATAGTATGAAGAAGCAAAAAACTATGACGACAGAAATAGGCGAAGTTATTTTTCTATCTTCTTTTCTTTCTTTTTTTTTTTTTAATTTTAAAACATTGGAAATTCAATTTCAATAGTATGATTGTTCTGCTATTTCGGATTTATTCATAACTAGTGGTACCCGCACGACTTTGTTCGTAGTAGAAAACTAAAAGATCTTTTGGTTCGCCTGTATATTTACAAATAATGTACGGTGAATTTCTCGTCAATTGGCTTGCCCATGTTACGGTTCCACGTTATAATAACTTGGTAATTTACTCGTCCATCTTATGATAATTTTGTTCGGGAAAACGTTCTTAAAATTGGAATAGAAAAAGAACAAAATCGAATTTTCGAAAAATCGCTTCGAGGTGCACACCCCCATGCTACAAAATAACTTTGTGCCAAATTTCACGAAAATTGGAGGATTTTGGAGTTGGTGAAAAAAAGGAAGTGTTTTTGGCCTAGCATTGCATCAGCTGCACAGCGGTATTGTGATGGTAACCCAACTCAACACAAATAACTTTCTTTTTTCAATAAGTTCCCAAAGAAATATACACTTTCAAGATCAAATTATCAGAGCCGAATTCGTCAAGAAGTTTTGAAATTGAAGCAATCATCTATAAAAAAAAAAACTATTTTGAAGGATTGCCTTCTTTAGTTTCCCTTTGGATAAGCCCATGCAAGTTTGTATATTACTCGAAACAAAATTGAAGTATATGGGGGAAAAAAAAGCTTTTTAACTGAGGACTTGACATGAATCAAAGAAATCTTCAAAAACCGGTATTATTTGAAAAGTTTCATAACTCTATGCTTGCTCAAATTGAGCCTTTGGAATTAATTCGATAACTTTTTATTACTTACTGTTAGTTTTTTTTCTTTTTCTTTGAAACAATTAAGAGCCAAATCGGCAAATCTTAGTACAGAGAAAGTAAATTATGAAATAACTCTAAAAAATATTCCTCTTTGTATGCTGCAATAAATTAAAGCAAAATACAGAAACGTGTTGGATGCTAAAGATGACATTAGGTTGCAAACTTCAACAATCTTTCCAGACGTAAAAATAGTTTGAAAAAAAAAATTAAAAAAGTGTCAAAATTTAAAATATTGTTTCTTTTGGTTTTTCATAGACAGTTAGAACATATTTTAGACAAATAAAAAAAATAGCTAACAACCTTATCATTCAATATCTTATTAAGATATTGGTAAAAATAAGTATGTAATTTGTTTAATTTGAGTAGGTTGAAGTTTCAATACCCAATATTTTCTGCTCTTTGATCAGGAAAAACTCCAAGGGTTCCCCAAAGCGTGAAAGCCTGGATACCCCTGTTATAAACTAAAGTTTACCTTTGCTATGATGGTGTTGTCAATATATCATATTCAATATAAGGTGGTTAACTTTTCAAAATCTTTGAAGTTCCTAGCACAATTTAAATTTTTTTTTTGTCAACACATAGGGCTGAATGGCAGATGAATTTTAACTGAAAAATCAAGGTTGTGTGTGATTATTTTTGTGGAGATTATTCAACATAACTAAAAAGGATCATGTGACTGGTATCTTATAATCACCAAGATAATAGACTACATGGCAATTTGAGACAAACGTCAGACTTTAGGCGAAGTGAATCAATAAGCAACCTTGATTGCTCCGAAAGAAAACTTTTTTTTTTTTTGAATAGGAAAGAAAAGTGCAGTTAAATTTGTTAAATTTTTTTGGATTAATTCTTTTTAAAAAAAGGGGGGGGGGGCGGGACATTTACGCACTAAATGCGCAAAAATAAGCACAACTATGAGCACTTTTTCGGAACAAAATAAAATACCTTTAAGCAGTTTGAACTTCTACTCATGCATTTTTCATAACTACAATAGGTGAGGTCTTAAAAAAAATCTAGAAGGGAAAACTACTCTATCTGTAAATGTGAAACATGTCGAGTCTTTTTCCCTCTGTACAACATAAACTGCCTTGTGTGTTTAACTTTTCTCTCACCATGTAACAAAGTTATTTTAAAAAAATATAAAAAAGTCCGCAGCTAAAATTTCAAATTTCCATTTATTACAATAAAATCTTAAAAATCACTTGAGACATGTAAAACATCATATAAAGGTATAAAATATACTTCTTTTCACTTTCTAAATTTTCATTCACTTTAATACTATTAGTTGTGGGAAGATAATGGACTGCAGCCTTGAGAGGAGTGTGTGTGTGGGGAGGGGGTGTTCTTTTTTTTAATTTATTATAAAAAATTCTTTTTTTTAATTTAGTCATCTTGACTATTATTACTTAACCCCAATAAGTTAATCTAAAATGACAATAGGGCAATGCTCACCTCCCCCCCCCCCCCACACGTACATACAACAGGGGTTATAGTGGACTCAAATAAAACTTTCTGAAGACATTGAGAAATTTTTGGAATCTCAACCCCTCTCCCCCTAACCCAAATAAAAACTCTTTAAATATGCATAAAAAATCATGGAAATCATAGATAAAAATAATTTTAAAAGAATTTTTCTTTAAAAATAATTTTTCAATTTGAGAACGCGCTGTCATCTAAAATTTTCGGATCATAAACATCAGTGCTATCAATTCAAAAACAAGCATGCAATGCAGAATAATGAAAAAAATTGTCACTAATTTTCAACTTATGATTTTTGATTTTATAATAAATAGCACAACAGTTACACAAGTATAGCAGACGACAATTGTTTTCCAAAAAAATTAAGTATGTTTGAAGTTTATACAAAACCCTTATATTTTAAGCATTCATTAAAAACTTTCATAATACGATGTAAATCCAATTCAAATCAAATTTAAAATAGATGGCAGAGTAGCACACTAAATTGAGTATTTTATAAGAAAAAAAAATCAAAATGCAAGCAAAAATGCATAATTACATCATATTTTTTAAATCAAGGGGAGGTCAAGTGCCTAAATGACAGGCCAGTATAAATGAAAAAAAAAAAAAAAAAACGAGCTGATGTGTGCCTCACATGACTTTCTTTCACTCCAATTTAATGTCATTTTCCCATTATTGGTAATTTTAATGTGATTCAATAGTTTACTTTCTAAATATCACCAACAGTGGCCAAATTGAGACCAGATTAAAATAAAAAAAAAAAAAAAAACACGCTAAATTTGTCGCCAAGTTGGCGACCAAAAGACTGGCAATATATTGCCAAGTGTCCGCCAAATTATAATACCACTTGAGTTTACATCGAAATTAACAATCATTCCCCCCCCCCTCCAAAAAGGGCAAAAGACCCCCTTAGAAACACCTGAATGCAACTAAAAGGAGAGGTGCACAACTAGACCCCCACCAGGAGTCTACGTAACATATTTCAACTTTCTAGGACATACCGTTCTTGAGTTATGCGAGATACATACACACATCCATACATACGTACATACAGATGTCACGAGAAAACTCACTCGTTGTAACTAACTCGGGAATTGTCAAAATGGATATTTCGCGTGTCTATACTTTTTAGGCACTTATCCACTTGTGGTCGAGTCGAAAAAAAAAAAAAAAACTCAACATTCATTCGGGGGTGAGCAAAATGGAAATTAAGGTCGATTTTTGAGTGAAATTTTTTTCGCGAATACAATACTTCCTTTTTTGTAAAAGAAAGTAAAAAAGGGTGGAAGAAAAAATAAATTGGGCATTACATAAGATAAAAATAAAATGAGAGTTAAATGAAGAAAAAACAAAATTTATATATATATATATTTTTTTAAAAAATCATTTTTTTAAAAAGCATTAAATTTGAATGTATAATAACTTTTTTTTTTAATTTTTAGGTACTACTTTAAATTTTTTACAGGCATTCATGGTTGAAGCAACATTTAATTTTAAGTTTCCTGTTTCCATTTTATGCCAAATGTGCATAAACTATAGCAACAGTTACCTTTCATCATAGTGCATTTAGATTTCATCATTGTTTTCATTTAAATATAAGATCTGAGCATGGTGACTAACTATTTAAGTGGCAACTAATTTAAAAGTGTCAACTGGCCACAGCTTACTGACTAAAATGAATTTTCATGTTAAGTAAGGCGAAAGAATTAGAACAGATAAAAATAGTCAAGTGAGGATAAATAGTAAGGATAAAAATAAAATAAGAAAGGAAGGTTATACTGACTGAAAAAACGGGCAAAACTAGAGAAATTTAGAATTTAAGAATATTTCTCGGGCTTAGGTTAAAAAATAATTTAAGTGAATGATATATTTTAAAAAATCCTTTTGATTAAAATCAGCAATTTAAGTTGTTAATACCCTGTTTTTCAGCAATTTCCTTTTTAAGTTATAAATCATTATTTTTTATCTTCTACTTTAAATGGTGGCAGTTTTTTTCTTACAAAACATCCTTTAGTCGCAAATAATTTCTGTCTAAAAGTAGACAATATATGCAGTCCAACAAAGATTTAAAAAAATTGAAAATGCATTAACAGAAAAGAAAATCCACGCAAACCTAATTCACTTTTGAGCAAAAATGTTACACAGTTATTGAACGCACAGCATCTGGAAATTTCAGAAAATGAACTTGAGAATGATGATGATTAAACAAATGGGAATGTTTGACAATTCAACTGCCTTCAGGTTCCTTCTTAATTTCAGGAATGAAAGCCGTAACTTGCTTCTGAAGTTCTTTTTCTTCAATTGATCGGCATGCAAAGCAAGGGTCTTTGGCTGCCATTTTTGTTATAGCGTGTGAAACAAACTCCAAAACTCTTTTCTTTCTTTGGAGCTCAACATGCAAATTGTGATTGGAATCCTCATTATGTTTCTTCAACAATTGATTGTAAGAGTCTCGTTCACTCACGTATAAGTTCATTAAGGGCAAAGTATTTTCCTGTCGAAGAGCTGAAGTCATAGACTGCCAGTTCCGCAGACACGTCCATTTCGTCTTCGGCTCGATCCGAAAAGCTTTTGGTCGTGAAAGCGCTTAAGTCATTTAAAGAGTTGAAATTCAACTCACCAGTCATTTTCTTGTCACCTTGACCTTCCATAGCCATTATCTTCAACAATAATAACTTCAAGCAGATGAAATTTGAAGATTGAAAGAAAACACATGAAACTTATGTTTTTAAAGACATTGCCCTGGTGCTCGTTCAAAGAGACAGTTTGCCAACCTAGAGTATAAGCAAAAATACATGCATAAAAATACATTCATACATTTAACTTACATACATGCAGGGGCGGCATTTCAGCATTTCATTTGGGGGGTCGAGTTTCTTAAATATGTATTATCACAGTGCGGTAACAAACACACATTAGCTAACAGTAGGCTTGTCAGACGTCCCGGTTTGACCGGGATAGTCCCGGTTTTCAGACAAAATTCCGGCGTCCTGACCGGTTTACTTCACGTCCCGTAAAAAGACAAATTTTTAAAAATTTTATTTTTATAATTTATTTTAAAAAATAATTAACTGTGAAGGAATATTTAGGATAATTACTTTATCATTTGTAACAGTCACTTGAAAATTGACACCGGATTAGCTTGTGAGGATTTTTACAAGATTGAAACCAGAAAAGACTAAAAAAGCCCTATAAAATGAAAAGTACATCTAAATATTGTTCATTTTTTTTTTGTTCCTCATTCAAAGTGTTTTTAAACTGAAATAAAATGTAAATATTTACATCTTATTTCAGTTTTAAAAAAATATTTACATTAAATATTTACATCTTAGAAAGTGAAATATTCAAATCTTATCCACTTATGTCATTTTTCATAACTCCTGTTTTAAGTTTATAATTAGTAACCATTTATTCACAACATTAAGAATAAACTGCCCTTTAAAACACCAAAATCAGCCACAGGTGGGTACCTTTTGAACACTAGCGACGTTTGTGTGTGGGGGGGGGGGATACATCCTGGTGGTCCCGGTTGAACATTTCAGAAGTCTGGCAAGCCTAGCTGACAGGAAGTGGTCATAAAATCGGTTTAATATAAATAAAAATTAGTGCTTAGAAGCAATTAACATTTTGATTCATTTTCTAATAAGTTTTCATATAAAACATTTCGATACTGAAGTTTTTATACCTTTTGGAAAAGTTTTAATGCATGATTTTTGGAATTCGGAAGAACAGGAAAGTGTTACTATCAGTGCCCATTGTCATGCTGTTTTGTTATAGTACAGCTAAAGAGAAAAGTTTTTTTTTTTTTTTTTTGCCCATTGTGCTTCGAAAATCTTTCTCTAACCTAACAAAAATCTTTCTCTACCAGCTGAGCTGATTGGAATAGTTAAAAAATAATTGAAGTAACACTAAGTTATGTATGAAAACACTTTTTATATCTTGCTCTTCAAAATCACACCG
Source organism: Uloborus diversus (assembly GCF_026930045.1). Lineage (NCBI taxonomy): Eukaryota > Metazoa > Arthropoda > Arachnida > Araneae > Uloboridae > Uloborus > Uloborus diversus. Next base: position 147,641,653 of record NC_072737.1, read on the forward strand.
GCAACTTCAAAAATTGTGAGGGGCTTAATTTTTCATCATTGAATAATCTAGTCTCGTCGGCGCTCTCAGCTTCAATGAGATGTCATCTGCCACCAGCTCTGTTATTCACTATTCCAGGCTGAAGAGTCCATAACAAGGACGGAACTGCAGTCTCTGGATGTGATAACCGGTCTGACGGTATATTGCTTGTAATTTTTCTTGCCTAGTGCTAAAAACTTTACTCATAATTGAAACATTTTATTTTTCGTTTTCAGAAAATCCATTCCGGATAATATAGAGCCAACCATGCAGAAAAATAATTATCATCAAATCTTGTGTTAATTTTATTCGAAAAACAATCTATTACTTCATACAAAGTATTAAAAAATCAGTGTTTGACTTCACATCGTCATGTGGAATTTTTTATTTATTTATTTATTTTTTTTTTTTAATTTTTCAGCGCCTTTTTAAAATTGGCTCGGAGGAAGAATTTTTTTGAAAAAGTTTCACGATTGATTGAAATATACATCTATGTAAAATCTATTTTCAATTTCAATTGCAGATTGAACTATGGTAGTATGAACGCACAGATCAATTGTAGATTGAACTGTGTCTTGAATAGTCCGAAAATTAAGGGTAGCCGATTGAAGATGTTTTGATGGAGTAAAGCATTTTTAAAACACTTTCCTCAATACAAACAAATTGAATAAAAATTCAAACGAAGTCATACATACTGAAAAGCATGAGCTTTTTCACCATTGAAAGAATCGTTTTGCAATGATTCTCACAGTCGTGAAATCACTGCTTTGAAGTTATAGAGAAAGATTTTTATGGTTTTAACTCTTGAAGACCATCTTGTGTCACTCCGAGATTGCATGACTATAGAGCCCCATAAAAGGTATTTGTTGATATGGTTTTTTTTAATTCAATAAGCATATGCTTTTTTAAGAAGTTTCTATGAAAGCAGATAATGCATTTAGCAGCTGAAACGTGTTTCTAGCAAAAGAAAGCGATGAACACTCGTTAAATAAATATACACTTGAAAAATGAGCGTAGAAGTGAATGTAAAATATCAATGAATTTTCTTGAGAAAACCATGCAGCCACACCACTTTGCACGAGCCTCTCATATTGGACATACCATCGTTACACTGGGCACACAAGTATGAAATATTTAGTCGTGAAAAGGCCGAAAAATACTTCATGAATTTCTAAGCCATCATTCAAATAACGAAAAACACTTTTTCTAGTCTGAGAATGTGTCCATTCATCAAATAGTTACTGAGAACCATCGAGATTTTTTTAATGAACATTGATTTCCGACTTACATAAATTGAATTCACCCATTTTCTATCATTCTGCTCAAAAAATTTGGGGGTGCGACCGCCCCCTCTTGACCCCCCTATTTGCCGCCCCTGCATACATGTATACATTCATGCATACTTCTAAAGACTAAGATAATTTAAGGTCTGATTATTTTTTAAATTTAAGTAAATAAGCAGATGGGGCATTTCACAGTATTTGGCTGTTACGGACTCTACACTTCATAAGGGTGTTTTAGCCTCCTACTCATGATTAGTGCAAATAGTAAAATTAAACTATTTGTAAATGATTAGTCCTATGTGCACTTATGTCATAGCATTGAAAAAAGTTTAGATTTGTGTTGAATTTCTAAAGATATAGGAAGATATATAGCATGTTACAAACTCTAGACTCAAAAGACATAAAAATTTTTGCTTAAACTACCTTCAAATTTTCTATGAATGTAATAACTATTCTTACCTAATGAAGGTTTTCTACTATGTCTCAGTCAGGGCCGCGCCGTCCCTATGTGCAAGGTCGTGCAAAGCACGACGGCGCCAGAGCCAAAAAGGCGCCGAGCTCTTCCGATCAAAAATGCTTCAAATGAAGGGAAGTTAAACTCTAACCCCAAAAAGGAAAACGGAATTCTTCATTTTTTCTAATGGAGCCAGTGAAATTATACTGCTCATTGAAACAAAAAAAAATCCGTCTCGCTGAGAATCTAAAAGGGAAAATTATGACTTGTTGTGTCTAAACATGCTATTCCAAAGCGCTATCTTTTACGCTGAAAATATTAATGCATACATTAGCATTTTCCTTCTTAATGTGGAACCGTGAATACTATTTCGGTATGTCTTTATTGCACAAGGTTGAGCATACGAGAAGCAACAAATTTGCTTATCCCCATTTTGGTTCTTGCTGTGAATATCTTGTATTATAATTTGTGCAATTATAGTCTTTTTGTGATTTTTAATTCGTTGTATTCAGTATTTGTTGTCGTGATTTGACAGGCATAACACTTTGAATAATTATTTATCAATTAGAGAGACATTTAGAGCGGTGCAAGGCAGGGCCGCGCCGTCCCTATGTGCAAGGTCTTGCGGCGCACGACGGTGCCAGAGTGAAAAAGGCACCGAGCTCTATCAATCAAAAATGCTCCAAATGTGAGGAAACATCTCCAACCGAAAAAAAATAAAATTGAAATTTTCATTACATCTATAAAAGTAGCGTGAAATTATACTGCTCATTAAAACAAGCAATCCTCCTTGTTGCCTATATAGAAGGAAAAATTATTGTCTTGTTGTGTTTGGATATGCTATTCAAAGGCGTAATCTTTTGCACTGAAAACAAATGATGCTAATTAATTAGAATTTTTTTCATACGTAGAGCCAGAAATGTTATTTCGGTATGTCTATAATTTCACAAGATTGAGCATGCGAAGCAGCGCAAGTAATTTGCCATTCCCCATTTTGGTTCTTGCAGTGAGTATGTTATATTATAATTCGTGCAATAGGCCTTTTTATGATTTTTAACTATTGTTCGTAGTAATTCCACTGGGATAGGGTAACAGGGCCCCGTGCCACTCCCTTCCAGACTGCTTAGTTAAATGTTTTTCAAAAATATTTACTATTGAAGGGAGAAAAAACGTGTATTTGGAAAACAAAGTGATTTTAATAAGGAAAAAATAATGATATTGAGGTAAAACTTTAATTTCTTTTTAAAAAAAATCTTAGAGCAAAAAATTCTCAATAGTTTCAGCTAATTGGTCAGCTACTCCCCCACCGTCCTATATATTTCTCTTCTTTTTTCTTTACTATTTTTCTTTTTCCTAGTTCGCTTGAAAATTAGAAAGTTTTCAAAATGATACTCTGACGAATCCCCCCCCCCCCCCCCACCAGAAGCATCACTGTGTATCTAAAATTTCGTTTTCGGGTTTTCAATTTCGCAAAAGCTCCCGAATACGAAACAACATCGCTTGAAAATCCGTTCGAACATCACTTTAAATTGCATTTTTAGAGCTTCAATTTCGAAAAATTGCCGGTCCTTATGTTACCAAATATGGTCTTACAATCACGTTTTTAAGACTTCCATTTCATAAAATATTCGGGCAAGGGCCCTCGAACCTCCTTTCTTAAATATCATCAAAAATTACATTTTTCAAACATGAAATTAGAAAGTTAAAATAGTCTCTGAACCACTTCTAATATCATAGAATGCTGCTTAGGTTTTTAGGACTTTAATTTTGAAAAAAATTTCCAGGAGGGAGCTCCAGAATTCCCTTCTTGTAAAAATATTTAAAGCTGTCTACAATTGCGTTTTTGGAAGTTCAATTTCGAAAAATTGGAGGTTTGAAAAGAAAAAAAAACTGAATTCTATCTATTTTTCAAAAAAAAAAAAAAAAAAAAACCGAGCGGGTAGAATCTCAGAGTTCCATCCCTTAATCTAACGTCAATAAATATCTCCTATAACCACATTTTAAGGCTTCAACTTCCATAAATTTCCGCGAAGGCCCTTGTACCTTTTTTCCCCATAATACCAAGGAAAGTTTACCGTTGATTATACAACCAAAGACCGCCTAAAATTGCGTTTTTCAAACTATAAGTTTCAAAATGTTTCCGGGGAGATCCCGGATCCCTCTTATTAAAAGAGATGTTTTAGGGAGGCACAAATTGAAAGAAAATTACTTTCTAGTTGCGCCACTGTTCCTTTTGTCATGTTTAGACAGACATAAAAGTTTTATTAATTGTTCATCACTTAGATATTAGATAGATATTCAAAGTGGTCATGGCTTAGATATTAAAATATTTTCTTCTTCTAAAATGCATTATTAGCGTATCAGAGGAGCAGCTGAACTCGAAATAATTTCGAGATATGAAGTAAAAACGTACACCATACTGCGAAATTAAATATTCACACATTATTTTTGTGTAAATTAAATGCCGAACGTATTTTTTTTCTATTTAATTTTTGTCTACAAAACTTCCCTCCAGGTGTTGACAATATTTTCCTCAAACGCCAGAGCATAAAGGCGCTCAAAAGACATTTGCACGACGGCGCCAAACAGGCTTGGCGCGGCCCTGGTCTCAGTTTATCGATATTTTTAAAAAGGTAAAAAATATTTTTTATGTAATTATTTACTAAAGAACTGCACGTTTATGAACATGTTATGGACTTTACATATTAGTCACGTTTGAGTATTGTTTGAATTATTGTTTACTAGCTGCGTTGCCCGGCTTTGCTCGGTCTACTTTGAAAATAAAAATTATGTCAAGTGACGTATATACAACAATTAGGCTTAAATGAAAGACCCCCCCCCCCACCCCTTCCAAACAATGACGACAGATATTAAAATACTTTTAAGAGAGTAAATTGAGAAAGATGGATTTAAAAAGCGTAACCATGGTAACACAAAATAAAATATGTTTAAGAAATGAAAATGAGATGAGATGGAAGGAGCGTAACCCTGGAAAAGCGAAAATAAAATGGTTAACAACTAGAATGGAGATGAGTTTTCGCACATGATCTTAAAAGGCTTGTAACTTTTTTTCCTTTGGAGATAGAAGCTTAATTTTTCAACCATAGGTTGAGATAGATCTGGAGTAAAAAATGTCGTTTTTTTCAAAGGTGTCAAAAAGAAAACTGTGGGACGATATCTTCCTTTTTTATTAATACATTTAATGAAGAAAGTAGTGCCTAAATTTCAGCTAAGCCTAAAAAAATTCAAGCTAAAAACGCAAATATAACTCCTGCCGTAATTAAGTTAGAGCACTGAAACATTGCGTAAAACGCGGAAAATTCTAATCTTCCTATCGATATGTAATATTAATACAAGTGCAAGTAATTTTTTACCTCCATATTCGGGAATGTATGGGAAAATAGGGCCTAAATCGAGATTAAAAAAAGAACTCCTCGTCAAATTTTTTCGAGCTGCTCTGCAAACCTTTCCGGTGCTAAAAGAAAGATGCTGTGAAAATCTCAGCGAAATCGGACGGGTAGTTCTCGAGTTTTTGCCCGTTCAAACAAACAGACGCTTTTTAGAGACTTCATTTTATACTATGTAGAAATAGAGTCTTAAACAACAACAATACTACCTCATTGTTGAATAGTTTCAATGATAGAATCAACTGTTATGGCTATTTCTTCATCATATATGTGAGGGGTGCCCACCTGGGGTGGGGGGGGGGATCATGCCGCAGACTGTGCCATTGAAGTTTTTTAAGGGGGTGTTTCGAGGGGTCTTTTTCTCATTTTTGAGGGAAGATTCTTGATATTGCGGGCGGGGGGGGGGATCTGTGGGATATTTAGAGGAGGTGCACTCAAGCTCTTAGGGGGGGGGGGGGGGGTCGAGATTGAAGTTGGCCTCCTGTTGGAACAGACCAAGTGATATGTTGATTTCTTTAGTCTTGAATTTGTTATTAGAAATGATAAGTTTTAATCCAAATTTTACTAGCAATTTAACTTTTATAGTAGAATCTTGGTTATCTGAAGTGATCAATACCGGACCATCTTCTGTAAATCGAAATTTCTGGATGAATTTTAAGGGGGGGGGGGACATCTTAGGGAGAAGATGTTTTTAAGCCGAAACTTTTTAAATTGTATTTTTAAAGGTAAGTTAAATTTTCTGTTAATTCAATCGAAAAAAGGCAACATTTTTTGCTTCAGGAATCACATATATTTTAAAGCAACAAAATTTTGTTCATTTCCGGTTTAAATAATTGCACTTAATTAATTAAATGTATAATCGGTATATATTGGCACAAAAGATCTGTTTTTTTCGTTTAATGGCCCTAATATTAATGTACTAAATGACATCTGACCTGCCTTACTTTATTCCTTTATTTTAACGTAAACGTGATTTTTTTTTTTTTTTTTTTGTACGATATAACACTGGAAATTTTTCAAATGTCACATTTGCAATATATCGAAATTTGGGACCACCAGATCAGTCAACATCTCATAAGATAATAGGGGAAATTGGGGCTCGTTAGACCGACCTTGATAACTTTAATTCTTTTTTTTTTTTTTAATTTACGACCAACAAAAAGTAGTGCATATAGTTCTACAATTACTGTAATGAAATCATATGGTGCAGTTATTTTGAACAAATTTCGGAAACTGTTATTTTGGCAGAGTTTTTTTTGATTGATTAGCTTTCCTAACGAAGCAACTTAATTTTTTTAATGGTTTTCATGAAGAATGAAGCAATAAATTGAATTCCTCTCCTAAAATAAGTTCTTTTAGTTCTTAAGTATTAGCCGTTTATTTTTTGTTGTAAAAAAAAAAAAAAAAAAAAAATCAGGGCAACGTTTTTCAGACCAAGAACTTGGCGTATGTTGGATCACTTTTAGAAAACCCACAAAAACTTTTAGAACAATTAAAAAAGCAATATTCTAGTATTAGCGATAGTGAAGTTGATAAAAACATAAATTGTGCTGATTCTTGAAAAAATCTAATATTAGATGTTGGTCAATTTTAATTATATTGATCTTTAAACTTTGTTTTTTTATTCTAATCACAAAACAACATTTGTTTGGTACAAATGTTGGATAATATTTTTATCATTAAAGTTGTAACAGAAGTTGTTTTTGTAATGTGGGGACCATGAAATTGTGGCAGGCTGGTTCACTTCACAAAGTTCTGTTAAAATACTAATCTGAAAAAAAATAATGAATTGAAAATTATCTGGGATGATGAGAAACATTTAATGTAACTCATGGGTAAAAAATAATTGAACCAAACCACCAATACTACCAATTGAATTTTATGATTAGATAAAAAAAAAGAAGAAAAGTAGAGTGCCTATCCAATGTGCCCTGACTCCCCCTATACACTTGTGCAGTCAAAATTCTTCTGAAAGTCAAAGTTTTTTTAAAGTATAAGTTGTAATTCCCTTTAAAGAGCTACTTATATTTTTTTTTCTGTGCAGGCTGTTCAAGCATTTTATTAATAAAGAACTGTGTTGAAACAGTTGCCAAATGTAGAGTCCATAACGTTTTGTAGAGTTCGTTTCCAAATTTAGAAAATTGATAAAAAATACCAAATTTAAATAATCATGAAACTTATTTTAGAATATTGTAACACCATAGGTGAAATTAGAAAATATTCAATTTAGTGATATAAAATGCATAAATAAAAATTTCAATAAAACGTTTCTTCTAATTATTGTTACGGACTCTAAAATCACCATTTTCACAACTTATAACTTTTTAACAAATGCATTTTTTGATTAAAATCATTATATGTATTAGAGATAATCCTTTACTTTATTTGTTCCAAGCACCAATTTTGGCTTGAAATTCAGTTCAAATCCCTATTGAACAAGAATTCAATGTAGAGTCCGTAACGATAAAAGTTGTATTTTTGATGTTTTGTTTGCGATTACATGGATAACATGAAGTAAATAAAGAAAAAAATATAACATTCATGTCCTTTGAAATGTGCTTTTTTAATATATATAAAAATTTTAACCTTTTAACAAGTTTTGTTACGGACACCCCTATGTCACAAATACTGTGAAATGTGCCCCAGATACTGTTATTTTACATCGATGATAAGGTTTTTGTTTGTAACAATAATGCATCTAGAATTAACGGGAGTAAAAACAAAAAACATTTAGGTTTGACATGGGTAAATCAAAGTTGCATCGATTTTAAATTGGAAGAGGCGCGGGGGGGGGGGGGGAGACTCGTGGAATTGATTTGAATTTTCACGTCAACTAGGGCAGAAAAACAAACATGGGCATGTCCACTCTGTAGCCCATACAGGGTGTCTCCGTTGAGCGTTTCAGAATTCCTAAGAGGGATAGGGTGTACTCTGACGGCTCAAAATCATACAGCAATGTGGGGTCGGAAATGCTTTCCTGAAGCGGTGATACACAGAAGCATCATGAAGAATAAATACCGAAAGTGAAAAATCTTTTTAATAATACATGTAAAAAAGCAAAAGGTACATGGGTCAAAGTAAGAGTTCGAAATTTTTCCTACCGGCTACAATGCACTGCACACCTCACATCTTTGGTGCATGGAACTCCGAACTGTCTGTAATACTCCCTTGGTCATATTCCCGAAAATATTGCAAATTTTTCGGGTTGGGAAAGCATTTCCGACCCGCGGCATTGCTATATGATTTCGAGTCATTAGGATGCCTGATTCTGCATCTCTTAGGAGTTCTGTAACACTTAACTGCGACACTCTGTATATAATATACAATGTAATTGCTTTCAATTAACACATGAGGCTTAACAAAACTCAGTGGAGCAACAGCTGATGGGGGCAAGGCCTACTGTGCCCATCTCAGTTTTCATGGCCGAGAGCTCCGGGATGTAAACTCAGATGATCCGGTTAGATGGTCAGCAGAACAGGGAACCCCCAGTGTTTAGCTCCGAAGCACATACTTGGTACTCATTTTATGAACCGCTGAAAGGATGGAAAGGCTGAGTCGGCTGGCGTAGCCAAGTGCTGGGCTTCAAAAAGAAACACATTTCCTTTTTTAGAAAAATCAGTCGTTTCTTATTTTCTTTCATTCAAAATGTCTCATTTAGGTGAAATGAAACACTTTATTAAAGGGGTGGGGGGGGGGGGGGGATCAACTATGTTGAAAAAAAGTACGACTTCATTTATGGATCAGCTGTTTACTTCTACCTCAAATCTTGTGCAGATTTTAGACAGTTACAGATATCAAACTTGTGGGTTTGAGAGAGAATTGATTCTATTTTAGAGATGAACCGAACATTCAATAATTTGGTAAACTGCACATCCGGCAGTCATAGCCGTATTTAAGGAGTGGGTTTTTAGGGTTCAAACTCCTTCGAAATTTTTCAAAGCTGTTTTAAAATATGCTTTTCATAAAATTTTTCTTAATGAGAAATACTGTTTTATTTATTTACTTTTTCCCATTTCATTTGAAAAAGGAAATTATAATTTTTGACGAATTGTACAAACTCAGTGTTTTAGGTGCTGTTTTTTTTCTTTATTGCAGTAATCTGCATTGTAGTTTTCTGCAGATTTTGAGAATACATGACGCTATCAAAAAAATCAATATTCTTGAAATTTAAAAGTGCCAAAGTATTTTATATATATTTTAAGTGTTAAAAAAAAAAAAAAAAAAAAAAAAAAAAAAAAAAAAAAAAAAGAAAGAAATATTACTTTGAACGCTCATACATTAGAGTTGGCCGAAAAACACTCTTATTTTGATGATGGGTAGTGCGGAGAAGGTGCCATTAGTGGAGCAAAGTGCACAAAATCATTTTTTTGATCTGACGCAATTGAGTTGAAGTTTCGACCAAATGTTATTTTTTAATGTTTCTAGCAAAAATGAGTAAAAATAGTATGTTTTTATTTTTGATGATGGGTAATGTGGGAAAGGTGCCATTGGTGGTACTAAATTCCCATAGAAAATTTGAGGTGTGTGGTATACTTCTTTCCTTTGCCACAAGTGCCAGGGTTCATACACTTGTGGCTAAAAAAAAGTCCCTGACTTTTCCAGGTTGGTTTTTTAGAAAATTCCAGGTTACTTGCATTCAAAATTAAGTTTAAATTACAATATTTTCAAAATAATTAAAATTATTTAAAGTAACCATGAGAAAGAACTGAAACTCTTCCCCTTAGATTTAAAAAAAAAAAAAATCTTGGATTTTTTTTTTCTCCCAAAATTTAAGTTTTTTTTCAACATTTTTTTCAAAATTGTTTTCATTCGTTTACTACTTGTTAAAAACAAAGTACTTATTTTAGCGTTTTTTTGATGCCATTCTCATATGCAATATTAGAGTTTTGCTGTAATCGTGCAGCAATCTTATAGCATTCGCTTTTGGTTTACAATACTATATTTCTGTTAATTTTCTTATTAGAATATAACACAAAACATATAGTGAGCAGAATACAAAGCTATTTTTCAGTATAAACATGATTAACTTGTTGCGTGGATCAGCATACCATATTATGCATAACAAAAACAACCAACATCCGCCTATCACAGGCCGATGTCAATAAATAATCATCAGCTTTTTTTTCTTTCGCATATTAAAGGATGCTTACATTAAAATTAAAATTTTTCTCTTCCAGAAAATAATTGATTTTTAAAAATTCATAATTTGTTGCATATTTTATGTTTGTTTCATTTGTTTACATTGAGATAAACATGCAATTCTGTTTTTTTTTTTTTTTTTTTGAAATTTACGTCTACTGCCATCTTGCAATTGACCAAATATGGCAACTAAGTGAAAAATTTAAGATAATAAGTAAATTTTTGAATTTGTAGCATAAAAGTAGTTATAAATAATTAATAATCCTTAAAAAACTAAAATTGAGACAGAATAGTCAGTTTTTAGCACATTAGCGTCTAAATCAATAAGAATAAAAACAATGTTCTGAAGATAAAATGGCGGATACGCCAAAAATTAAGAAATATTTTTTTGAATTTGTAGCATGAAAAAAATTCAAGAATAATCTTCATGAAATTGCAATTCAGTTGAAAAGTTTTCAGCACATTTGCGTCCAAGGCAATAAAGATAAGATTAATTTTTTAAAACAAAATTTTTCATTTTTCAAGAAAATTAGATACACATTTAAAAATTAAAAAAAAAAAAACAATTTGTAGCAGATTTTGCATTACTTTCATTAGTTTGCAGTTAAAGAAAACATCCAATTCTGTTTTGTTTTTGGAAACTTGGGATTTTAAGCATCGTGTGAATGAGCAAAGATGGCGCCCACGTTTCACACGTGCGCGCCATCTTTGGCCCCATTCTTATAGTATTGCGCCATCACATGTGGGATGAAAAAAAAATTTCCGATCAAAACACGATTTTCCCGATTGACTCTCCCATCCTCAGGCTTGTGATTCCAAAGCGGTAAATTGTCTTCTCCTCTGTTGAGTTTGTGCATAATTCCTGTTCACAAGCATAGGCGGATTTACGGGGGTGCGCCGTACCCCCATCAATTTTGGTTGGATTTTCAAAGAAAATTTAAATGAAATATATTTTATCAGAAGAAAATATTTTTATTTCTCCTCAGGAATTTTGTAAAACAACTTATATTTTTCTACAGCTAAATGCAAGTTATTTTACTTTTGAAATCAAACCCAAAAATACAATAATAGGCAGCTTATTGTGTGACCCGGTCACCACACAGCGCCAATGCGAGAGAAATTGTGCTACACGAATTAAAAAGAAGTATTTCTCCATTAAAAAAAGAAAGATGATAGTTAATTACATAAATAAAATAAAAACATTCCCTTAATTATTTTTCAGTAGGGGAGACCGGGGCAAGATGACGAATGCCTTAATTTTTCCGTTTTAAACTAGGTAACTGCATCAACTGCATGCTACTGGCTCTTCTATCCGCTGTTCGTTTAGCAACAGTATAGACGCTGAAATCGCCATATTTGTGTTGGTTCTGAAGCTCTGATTATTTACCGGTGCCACGGTATAACTTTTATGCACGTGTAAATAAGCTCTGCTGCAGATACATATATAGGATATATCGTGTCTATTGAGTATTTATGAGTATTGTAGTTTAAATACTACTTATTACCATGAATAAATGTCAATAATCGCCTTTTTTTTATGGCAATGGAGAAGAATCCGTTCAAACAGGCAGTCTGAGGCAAGATGACGAGCTTGCCTATTGCCCGTATTTCGGAATTTTTAAAACTAACTAAAACTAACTTTATGTTGTCCACTTTATTAAATTCCTGTAAACGCTGTGTGTTTGTCCACGCGACCTTGCGCTTCTCCTCTGGGGCTAAAGGACGCATTGAAACAAGGGAGGCATCGTTCAAAAGCGGGTTTACCAGGGGCTATTTATAAACTAGTTGACCAAATGACTAGTTAAATAAATTAAACCAAGCAAAGAATCTCCTGCTCTGTTGATTATTGACAATCATAAACCTCACATAACTTTGCAGGCTATCTTATATTGCAGTGAAAAAAGATTATCATGGTTGGGTTGCCATTTCACACATCGCACCGTCTCTAGCTCCTGATGCGTCATTTTTCTGCCCATTAAAAACTTTCTATAGCCAAGTATGTAACAACTTTATGGTCATTCATCAAGGACAAACTATCACAGAAAACAAAATATTGGTGAACTTTTGAGCACCGTTTACTTCAAAGCAGCTACAGTTGGAAAGCCGATCAAGGATTTAAAGAATGAGGTATCGAGTCTCATAATTCACTTGTTTTTAGCGGACTACGACGTTGTTGACTCTGAAACTGAGAATAATAGTGCTAATCCTCAGACCTTGGGAGCAGAAAACCAACATACAAACCCTCCAGACGAAGGAGAAGTTATGGCAAATGCTGATTCCGATACACCAAAGAAGCCTGTTTGTTTTTTATTTCAATGCATTACCTAAAGCAACACAATGCGAGAAAACAAAAACTGAAGCTCAAACATTCTTTCAAGCAGACCCATCAAAGAAATGTCAGAACAAGGAGCAAAGCGGAAGAAAAAAAAAAGAATTAAAAAAAAACAGGTAAAATAAGTTCGTGAAGCTAAAAAGGGAGTAAAAAAAAAACTCAGACCAAGTTCCTGTAGGCCCAAGTCTATTACTGTGGGCCCGTATTCATGCCAAGGAATCCAGTTGCATCAACTTCAAAGAATAGTGTTCTCAGATGCCTTGCTTGGAAAGTGGAATTTTGTGACCCTCCAACAGAAGAATCGATCCAGAGCTGTAAAAGCCAAGAGTGGTGGCATGAGGAATGTTCCAATCATGAAAATGGTATTTTTATTTGTGTCTATTGTTAGCTGCACAACTTAACACTTGAACATTACGCTACAATGCATTACACTTAATTTGATACTTAGTAAGTTGTAAAAACACGGTTATCATTTGTAAAACTAGGTAACATATTCAAAACATGAAATATGTTCAACCTTTCTCAGCGTTGTCATCTTGCCCCAGTACTGGGGCAAGATGACGATTTATTAAGGTTATGAAAAAATAAAAATATCCCTCTTTATTTTTATTTGAAAAATTAAATGGTTTACATATTTAATACTACAAATGACTGCTCTAACAGCTCATGTAAAATTAATTTTACAATCCTTAAAAATAAATTAATAAATCACGCAAATTGTTAGCATAGCCATTTTGCCCCGGTCTCCCCTACTGTATTATATAATAATTTTATATTCTGCAATTTGGTATTTATTGGTATAACATTACAATTTTCTTTTTCTTTGAAAAACCATGGCTAATAAATTCAAAAAATGTGGCTATTGTGATGTACTTCCTCAAAAACGATATAAAGTCCTTGCACATCATTCCAATAAACAGTACAATAAAATCACTGAAATCAACTAAAAACCAACATTTCCACTGTAAAATTTTAAAATTTTCTGAAGGGGGTGGGGCAGTGCTATCCCTGAGGTCCACTACTAAACTTAGTTGCTTTTGTTGCCTTTAATATGAATAATAGTCTCCAAAATAGTTACCCGCTACAGAAAATAATTTCTAAAATAGTCTCCTATTTTTTTTTAAAAAAAATAGCCTTTATATCATTTTAATGCCATGAAGTGGGACAGACCTACGTAGGGTAAATTTTCTCCAAACAACTTTTAAAAAAGAAAACTTCAAAAAATATTTTTCAAATTTTAGCCCAGCCCTGAATAAACACTAGAGAAACCAGCACTGACATGACTGACTGTATAAAAAGAGCTCGAAGCGTCACATTCATATTTCCGATCGAAAGAAAATTAGTTCTCGTTTAAAAAAAAATGAATGTATAGCACGAATAAAAGAAATTAAGAACCAAATAACAGTTTTAAAAAAAAAGTAGTAGTTGAGAAACAGAAATCGGGATTGCAAAAACTAATCCTTTACAAAAATCGAACTCACACAAACGATACCGTTACGAAAATTGCGATCTTTTACAATCGCGACGAAACTTTTTTTATGCAAAAATATAAATTTCACATTTTTTCTGGTCGTGAATGTTTTATTACATTTCATTTTCCCACTTTTTAAAACGATTGTTTTCAAAAATTAAACGCGGTAAAACTTTTCCTTTTTTTTTCGTGGTAACTAAGGGGTAAATTTAAAAGCGATTTTTATTTTTTTTTACAAATTTTTTCTCCTAGGAGAAAAAAAAATCTAGCTTTTTTACGAATTTTAATTTCACTTACTTAAATAGTCGCTGTATTTTACAACTGATTGCAAAATACTCGCTTTTGTCATCAAAATAGTCGCCTTTGCCATCAAAATAGCAGCTTTAGTCGCCATTTGCAGTGCTGTATCCCTCCCGTCCCCCATCCCCTGTATTGTAATGGCGTAGCTACAGTTTCTGTCGCCCGGGACGGTTCCTCTATTTGCCACCTTTTCATTGAGACATATCTAATACATTAAAGCATTGAAAATTATCTCTCAAAATATAAAACTTCATTTAAGGTAGCAAAGGGAATCTAATTTAATCCGTATTCTTCCTACAAAAATAAAGGGGGCGGGGTCAGGCACCTATCTCGGAGAAATACTCTGAATTTACATCACAAATTGCAGTTAAAAGTGACTTTTGGGAGAATGGGGTTCTCTACCGAATCTTTATCAAAACTGAAGTCAGTTTAATCCTTTGGGGGCGATAGAGAGTCAGCTTTTGTTCTGTAACAAAGTTCCAATAATTTGTTTTCCCTGCATTAATTCATCACTGACAAAGAAACAAGTTTTACAGAAATATATTTGATATTTATATACATAAACAGATGTTATATTTTAAAAATATATTTGATATTACATTTTTGAGTATTTTCCGAAATTTAAGTTTTAAAAATACAATTTAAATGTTGAATTACAATTTAAGGGCATTAAGTGAATGAGGAAGGTTCAAGGGCTCACTACGAAAACATTTCAACTTTGAACACTGAAATGACAGTTCAGTCATACCAAAACCTTATATTTCAAAGGGTTTTTTTTTTTCTTCTTTGCCTCCAGTATTAGATTTAAAGTATGATTTCCTTATTTAATTTTTTTTGTCACACCAAAAGTGCTGAATCGCCACCCTGAAAAGTTCGCCGCTCGGGCGGACCACCCTCTCCACCCCTCCCTAGCTAAGCCACTGCTATATTGTTGCCAGGGTTGGCCGGATTGGACCCAATGGTTTAAAAAAAAACATTTAAAAAAAGCCATAATTTAGCCCACTTTTGGGTTTTTTAAATTTTTTGAGAAGTTTAGAAAAAATTAATTTAAATTCTTTTACAATTTAAACTTCTTTTTTTTTATTTGTTCTTCATCAGAGACAATGGACATAAAAATTGAATTTTGAATTATAATAGTATTTCTTAACACTTAACGGCATTAACAAAAAAACTTCAAAGATTTTAAATAAACATATTTAACTTTTTTCTTTAACTGGTCAATAAATAACTCAAATTATCTTGACTAAGTCCTATCACATCTGATTTTCTCAATATTTGTAGATTGAACAGAGGAAACTACTCTAGCTAAAAGGCTTCCATGTGAATTATTTTCTGCAAACCAACAAGTCGTAAATCTCGAATAAACAAGGTATATTTTTTAGAAATTAACAGGTTTCACAAACGGTCCAACAGAAAACAGAATAGGATGTACAGTATTTTCATTGTCTTACGAAAAAGTTTAATATTTCTTACTCTGTACACAGAAATAGAAAAACAGGCAAAATAAAATTCAAAGAAATGTCTTGATTAAGCTGGAATTCAGTAAAAAGAGATTTAAACTACTTGAGGCTCTACAGTAGTTTTGCACAACAAAATGAAATACAATAAAGTAAAATGCAAAAAAAAAAAAAAATGTAGTAATTACACACGAACAATAGATTTTATCACTCGAGAAGTAACTTTGCCTTAACTGTTGGTAATCATGGAAACTAAAAAATGTGAAACTTCACCATTCTTTGGTTTTGTCGTCTTTTTTACTTTTCTTCAGAAAATGCTGAATTTTCCAGCTTTTTTTACCCCAAGACAATTTTTTTGCTTTGTCCATATACTTATGCTACAATATGCTACAAGTACTACACATTTTACCAAGAAAAAGACAAAAAAAACCCACATTTCTTTTAAAAAACCCAGCTTTTGTTGGTTTTTTTTGGGCTTTATTTAAAAATAAAAACCAAAAAACCCTAGGTCCATGGGCTTTTAAAAAAAACCCGGTTTTTGCCAACCCTGAATGAAACACCTGTAGCTGTTGACCACTGTGCTGCCAATTGTCTAGAAGAAGCTGTGCAGTCTGCGAGCTGACGTCACAATCCACCTTCACAAAGGCCAACGATTCTGCCCCGTTCAAACTCCGAAATTTGCTCAAATTTCGCCGAAGAGGCATAGTAAAGATTCAGTTAACGTTTACTCTAGCATATAACCACCGATAATCACACACGCCTCGCTACAGCTGTCTATTTATATTTGGTTCGATCCACTGGTCAGAGGGGGCTGCTCAGCAAATGCAAGCGCTACCGGTCTGCAATTCTAATCATTTGCATATCATGCCCTACTTTACATTTCCTGCAATTTTTAGCTCTTTCACGTAAGTCCTTCGTGGAGTTGCAATTTTCACAAACAGGAGTATATTTGCTCCTATTGATACTCGTAAAGTAGCACCCCTCATTTAAAAAACCTACTGCAAAAAAACCCAATAGAATATGCATATAAAATAAAATTTTATTGATCATGCTACAGATTTCATTACAGCTCTGCAAGCAGTCTTCAAACTGAATATTCTGTTCGCCTGAATACTTTAATATTTGCAAATGAATAGTGAAAAATTTAATTATTATACAATGAATGAACAAACTCATGTTTTTTATACAATGCATGAAATTTTTAGACAAATATAACAGTACAAAAATTAAAATTGTTACGTAGTAATATCATCACACAATAATTTGAAATGGGAAATAATTATTACAACAATTATTAAAAAAACAAGGAAAGCACTCGGGTTTCTCCATTTTATATCAAATGTATATTTCATACAGCACTGTTAACTGTTATTGGAACTTAACCAAGGGATATTACCAATAGTTTCCTAATTTGCTGAAAATGCAAATCTTTTAAACTTCATCAACAAATCTATCTATTAATGCGAATCTTTGTTAGAAAGCCATATAATTCATGTCCATTGACTGAATCAAACAAGATTGGAAGAAAATATTAGCAAAGTTCCGTTCCAAACTTGGAATCAGCTTTGCGATCATTTCAATTTTAAGTTTTTCTGAAAACAAAGAACCGAAGTAATTTTCAAATATCAGCAAGTTTTTCAATTACTGCATACATTATCCAACTAAGGTGTTTCAAACAAATATTAATTTTCGGTTATTGATTAACAAATGCAATACATTACGGAACACAGAAATAATTTAGTCGAACGGAAAGGCTACTTTTCGTCTGATAAGTAAACACATTCGCAAAAAACTAGGAATAGTTCCAAAAAAAAAAAAAAAAAAAAACATTCTCAAAATTACTTACTCTTGAATTTTTTTTTTTTTTTTTTTTTTTATTCCTCAAGTAAAAAGTAAAAGACTATAAGCCCAAACACAAAGTCAAACCAAACCCAAAACTTTGTTTTCTTTTCAGCAGAGTGTAGAGCATTGAGTATCTCCTCCTGTATTGGAACCGAAAAAGGCACAATTTGAAAAAAAGCAAAACTCTAAACGTTCCTGTTTTTCTCAAGAAGCTTAATCTGATCCGTAGGCAAGAAATTAAAAAATTTCCAAACCTTCAAAAAAGAATTAATTTTCACTAGTTAGCACAAAGGTATTAATAGAGAGAAGAGACTTTTGTTCTAGATTATCACTTTTCTACAATTACCCATCAAGTGTAATGTAATGCAGCAAAGATAAACGAAAAGAAAGTAAATAAGTCGGAAAAGCTCATTGCTAAAGCATATAAATGGATCATTTATCTATGATAAAATCGGAAAATAATTACACACAGATTTCATTCCAAGAATCGCTTGAAGACAAAGGGTTTCTTCATGCCGTTCACTGTTGTATCTATTCTTTAATGAAATCAGAATCTGCTGGGAATAACGTGTCCCGAGCTTTAGTACAGGTTTGTTACTGTTCATACTTTATCCCGATTTCGTATATTTTTGAAATAAAGAGTGGAACATATTTGTTGAAAAAAAAAACTACTTAATTTTTATAGATTTTAAAATTTGTATGGGAAAAGGGGGGGGGGGCAAGCATTCAAAGGGAAAAGGGACTAAGAGAGCTATTACTGTATGCAGTGGAACTCATCTGTCTCTAATTTCATGGGAAAACTTAAAAATTAGAGAAATAATGTTTTCTTAAAATTATAAAAATAATCATAACCAATCGGAACAAAGTCAAAGAACTAACTTGTTGCTTTGCTTTGATATTGTTGAACATTTTGCTATATGTATGCACTTGCCCCAAAGCAGAATACTACTAAATTTGAGAAGTGCATCGCAGAACAAGTGTCTGAACGGCAGAACAATTCTGTTTAAATGCAAGGGAAAACTGACAAATTTGTACAGAAATTCTACATACTTCTGCAGGAACTGCAAATTTTATGCAAATATCTTCTAAATAAATGTAGAGTTTTGCAGAAATGCTACACAATTCTTGCAAATTTCTTTAAATTTGAAGAAAATCTAAAATTTCCCGCGCTTACGCTCGTTTGGTAGAAAACTTGCTCAAAATCTTGACTTTTATGCATCATTTGCAGGAACTTATCTGCAGTCTGCAGAATTTGTGCAAAATAATATCTTTGGTTAGAAGATACTGGCAGAAGTTTTTGCATTTTCTATTAAGAATGTGTTTGAAATTTTAATTTCCTGCTTTTTTTCTGCAGTAAGACTGAGCACTGAACAAATAAATGAAATGTTCTTTTTACACTCCTGTATGAAGCGGTTTTGATTTTGGGATCACAGGTTTGGAAAAGGTCACATTTCTATGTGTACAATGCTTTGTTGAACAATTTTAGTCAAATGATTTTACATTGCAGAACATCACTAAGTATTCTGCTTTGGGACCTAATTGTTAGGATTACAGGTTTAACTAATTCTCATGATTACATTGATTGGTACTTTATGCACACCTGTAAGTAGGAAAATCATCTTTTAATGACTGTTTTTCAAAAATTAAGAGATTTTTACTTGATCCTCAATCAAAACAATGTAAATAGAACCATAAAAATTCATCAAATTCAACAAAATAACTGTTCTGAATGACTTGAATATTCAAGTAGTTTCTTCTCGGTTCAATAATGCCCCTTTCCCATCAGTTTTCAAGTCCCAAAAACATGGAATTCTAGAAAACTTGCCCTTTGTGCAGTTTTTCCCTGGGGTACCATATTTTTTGGCCTATAATATGCAGTTAGAATATTTTGTGACCTAAAAACCAGGGCCGTGCCGTCCCTATGTTCAAGGTCGTGCGGTGCACGATGCCGCGAGATAGAAAAGGCGCCAAGCTCTACCAATCAAAAATGCTCCAAATGGGAGGGAAAAATCTCCCACCACAAAGATAAGATTGAACTTTTCGTTATATCTACAAAAGCAGCGATGAAATTATACAGCTCATTAAAACAAGCAATCCTCCTTGCTGCCAATCTATAAGGAAAAATTATTGCCTTTTCGTGTCTGAAAACTCATGATGCTAATTAATGTTATTATTTCATTAGCATGTTTCTTTATATGTGGAGCCATGAATGTTATTTCGGTATGTCTATAATTTCACAAGGTTGAGCATACGAAGCAGCGCAAGAAATTTGCTATTCCCTATTTTGGTTCTTGCGGTGAATATGTTATATTATAATTCGTGCAATATGTCTTTTTGTGATTTTTAACTATTGTTCGTGGTAATTTCACTGCAGCATGTTATCATACATTAAAAACTACCGTAAGCACATTTGCATATTATTTACCTGTGCGTAATATGCATATATTGTAGACAATGATTTAGATTAACTTTTTAATTCCGAAAAATGACAACTTGACCATAATTACTCAATTCCTCCACCCCATTTTTCTTCAACTATTTGTGTATTAAATTGAAGAAATAGCTTTGGACAATGTGTTTGTTTAGATATTAAATTCAATGCCTTTTTAACAATTGCATATTTTCAAAACGTTCGTTTTACCAGCAAGTTTTAGTTTCAGGTTTTAAAGTGGAATATTCTCTACAATATTATCCTTCAATTTAGAAATATAATCAGTACCCTCCTGTTCCGTGGGGCAACCAGAGGAGGTAGGGGGTCCACAGGGCACCCCTCTGGTTGCACCGCCCTGTGGCGGTCATATCATAACTGATTTACTAAACAATTGTTCGTTTAACACAATCACTTAATGTGGTACATCTACTTATGTATTTTTAAATAATTAAATAATAATTAGACAACCTGACTTTTGCTGCTGAGAGTGTGGTGGAGGGGAAAAAAAGATATCATAAAACTTGAAAAAATAGCCAAGCACCATTTAAGCATGTTTTATTTCACTTATGAAATGTTTTAGTTCATAAAATAATATTTTCACCTTCAACTTTTATGACTTCTGTGCTCAATTTGTAAATCATATTTTTATGAAAAAAAATAAACGAAATTACTACATTAACCCTTCAAGCGGCCGTGACGTAAAATTCCTTCACCCAGCGATGTATCGAAGAGCGGCCGTGTCGAAAAATTTCGCCATGAATTTTTCCATAAGATTTATAAAATAATTTTCCATGGAATTTTACGCTGCAGCCGTTCTTGAAGCAGAATATTCAAGGCCAAATTTTTCGACACGGCCGCTCTTCAATACATTGCTGGGTGAAGGAATTTTACGTCACGGCCGCTTGAAGGGTTAAAATTGGTCTTATACCTTCGCCCTTGTTATGAAGTTAAGTTGTCGACCGAAGTATTTTAAGTTACTGTCATAGAGGAAGGTTATGTAGCTTTGAACTAAAAAAGAAGGAGTTTTGAAGCAGTTAAAACCAAAATGAAGGAGTTTGAAGGGTCGCTCGAAAAAATGTCCTAAATGAAGGAGTTTTGAAGGAGCGTACAAACCCTGAAAGAATTGATTTCTTTTTATTTTTCAAAAAAAAAAAAAAAAACATCAGATAGAATCCCCCGAGTTTCATTTCTTATTCTAACATCAATAAATATGGCCTATACTCATATTTTAAGGCTTCAACTTCTATGAATTCCATTGGAGCCTCTTGTACCGTGTTTTCCCATAACACCATCAAAGACTGTCTATAATTGCGTTTTTCAAACTACAAATTTCAAATTTTTTCCGGGGAGAACCCCCAGACCCCTCTTATTAAAAAATATATATATTTTCAATTTGTGGCCCCCTAAAAGTATTTTCTAGTTACGCCACTGTTCCTGTCGTCAGCTTTTGGCATTCATAAAAGTTTTATTAATTGTTCATCACTTAGAGATTAGATAGATATTCAAAGTGGCTTTAACTTAGATATTAAAATATTTTCTTCTTCCAAAACGCATTATTTGCATATCAGAGGAGTTGCTAAACTTGGAACAACTTCGAGATATGAAGTAAAAACGTACACCATATTGCGAAATTAAATATTCACACATTATTTTTTGTATAAATTGAATGCCAAACGTTTTTTTTAAATTTTATATTTGTCTGCAAAACATTCTTCCAGGTATTAACTATATTTTCCTCGAACGCCAAAGCATAAAGTCGCTCAAAGGGCATTTGCACGACGGCGCCAATCAGGCTTGACGTGGCCCTGCTAAAGACATTGGCAGATGCTCTGTGGATATGTGTTTAGTTATTACTAGAGACGTACCGAGTAGCACTTTGGCCGAGTACCGAGTACTCGGTCTTTTATTACTCGGCCGAGTACTGAGTACTCGGCCGAGTTCCAAGTACCAATTATGTTTTAAGAAAAACCACCGACACACATGTGATGAATTTTGAAGTTATTGGAATAGTAGTATAAACCTCCTTGTCCATATAATAGTTTTTAAAACTAAATTCCTGCTGAAATTTAATTACACATTATATATATACAATTTTGTTTGTGTCAAAAATTTTACAAAAAAATATTTTTTTAAATTAAAAATAAATAAATAAAAGGTATGATTAATCAAGTTGGAATAAAAACAAATTACAGTAAAATCCCTCTAATGCAGACACTAACAGGACAAAATTTTTTTCTGCAATATAGAGGTGTCCGCAGGACAGGGGTTTAATAATGTTATTTGCATTGGAACTGGGGAATTAAAAATTGTCCGCATAAGAGGGGTGTCCGTTAGGAGGGGTTTCACTGTATACCAATCAATTATAGTTCAAATCTGCCAAACATAAATAATTTTTAAAAGCAGATAAAACAAATGTGCAGGAACACTCCAGACACGTGTTTCTGCCCCCCCCCCCCCCCCCGTTACAAGGAACGTCTTTTTCAGTGCATAACATGTGAGCTAAAGAATGTATAAAGACATTGAACAAAAAAATACGACTTTTGTTGTATGCCTTTAAATCTACGAGCCCCCATTTTAAGCATTGAAAAAGGAATTCCTTGTAATGCTAAAACACGTGTCTGCAGAGTTCCTGCACTGTACTTTTAAGGTTGTTTTATTTTTTAAGCAAAGGTATTTTTACATTTTTTATAACTAATTTTTGTTTGTAGCAAAAATCCATTTTTAATATAAAAATTCCATATTTTCTATACTTACATTTTTTGCGTAATTTTTAATAAAGAAGTTTTATTAACTTTGGGGACATTAAAATAAAGATTTATTCCATTGAAGCATTACAAACTTCATTATTCTCAAACTTTAAATTTGACTTATAAATTTTAATTGTAAATGATTGCAGAATATAATGCTTGCTCTTTTTTTATAAATTTTAGTATCTGTCTTGGACAATATTCAATTTTTTGCAACTACTCGGTATTGGCCGAGTATCTGATCAGAATTTGGCCGAGTACCGAGTACAGTGCCCGCCGCTTATTAAAATCACATTCGTTCTGAGGACATTTGATTTTATAAAGCGGCTGATTTTATAAACCGGCACTCATGCACTGAAAAAAAAAAAAGGTTTTTAAGTATAAATACTATTAAACAGAAATAAATTACGATTAGTTGTATTTTATTTTTAGTCTAGTTGGAGTGTATTATTTTAGTTCAGTTGCAAAATACAGTTGACATCTTAACTTACATAAGGTACATTTTTAAAATTTCTCAAGGGTCTTAAAATATTGACTTATTGTTGTTTGAATAAGAGAATTTGAAAGTAAAGATTGAGAAATCAGTTATTTAATTGCAGCATCACACTAACTACATTTAGGAAGTTTGTCATACTAATTCAAAATTTCGAATTAATCTTTAACACTCAAGTCGTCAGGACTTGCTGGCTAACAATTTTAATTCGTAAAAATGAACTGTCAACCCCTGTAGATAGCTGAATGAGCACGAACTGATTGACTCAGTGGTGAATGAGCAGGGCTGCATGTCGAAACAGTTCTACGAAGCGGAAACAGGCAGTACATGGCTCTGAAACAATTCTCTTGAGACTGCTTCATTCCTTTTGTTTCATTCAACTCCCCCCCCCCCCAAAAAAAAAAACGTACAACCTTCACCTTTTCTTTCGTTTTTGTTTGTGTGGAATTTGTTATTTTATTAGTCCTGCAATGTTTTAAATCCTTGAAAGAAAAAATAAAATCCTGGTTCTATTCAGAGAAGAATTAACATATGCTCTCCAAAAGTTTGATTTTATAAAACGGCGAGAATGATTTCATTAAAGGATAAACCTAACATGTTTTGATATAGAAATGATTCTGTTCTTCCAGATTTGATTCTATAAAGCGGCTGATTTTATAATCCAGTGATTTTATTAGTGGCGGGCACTGTACTCGGCAAATTGGCCGAGTACCGAGTAGTTACCGAGTACTCGGTACGTCTCTAGTTATTACACAACATGTACCACGTGCAGATCAATGAAATATTTTTTTTTAATTCATAAACCGAAAAATATAATCCAATGTTTGCTTCATATATTTATACTGTGAACTATTGATAAACTAGTAAGAAATGTTGCAAACCAAAAACAGATGCTAAGAAATTACTAGGCAATTACAGGAAACGCTAAAATTAAGTTTGACACGCAGCAGCAAAGTAACATAAAAATAAGCTAAAAATACAAAGTTCTCAGCATATAAAAACCAGACAAGAATGATTAAAAATACAAAATCATACTTACTGTTAATCATTTTCCCCACCATGTAGAGGCAGTAAATTTAATTGCAAAGAAAATTACTACTCTCAGTTTAAAAATTTTTTTGGAATAATCTAAAAGAAAAAGTTTTAATTATTTTATGTTTTTAGATTATGATCTTTTTACTTGCTTGTATAAGGGGCATTTCACGGTATTTTTGACATTTGTGTAGAGTCCGTAACGTGACCTTTTTTTTTTGCCATAACTTTTTAATTTACCATTCGATTTGCAAATTATTTTAATTTGAGTTAGTGTGCTGGTAGGAAAAGCTCAAAATAAAATAAGATGCTAGTCAAAAAGTAAATTAAAAAGTTATGGCAAAAAAAGGTCATGTTACGGACTCTACATAAATGTCAAAAATACCGTGAAATGACCCATAAAGAGATACTCGGCACTCAACATTTTTTGCCATTTTGATGACAATTATTCCTCTGTTCTGGATTGTATTTTGAAATAAAATGTGCTTTCTTTTGCATCCAAACAAGTATTTAGAGCATTAACGAGGTCTAGGAAAGATGCTCTTGAAAAATCAATCTTTTAAACAAATTTTCCTTAAAAAAAAGAAGCTCACCATATAATACCCAGCGGCAGTAGTGTACGTAGGCTTTGGTGAGGTCCTCCACAAAATTTATAGCCCCCTTCCCCCCCGCATTGGATTTACAAGTGTAAATAAGTTAAAATTTAAAAAAAAAAATTAATTTTAACAGTGTTATTTTTTAGTGCGTCCTCATACCTCTTGCTCCCACTCCCACCATGCTGCGAGGGTGCTTTGTAGGCAACTGCCTAGTGGACTATAATGCGTACCTGAAAATTTTCAATCTATTAAGTAGATTAAAGGCAGACTAGATCATCCAAAAACTGGCGTGTGTCCTTTGCCACAAGATTTGAAGGACCATATAACTGCTGATATTATTTTGTAAACAATGCTTTTAGGCTCTTAAGTTCTGCTGTTGACAAAGATAGCTAAAATTTGAAAATGACTGTAGCCAAAATTCAAGTTAAAAAGCTCTTGCGAAAATCACCAAAGCTCTTGCAAAAAACACCATCAAAGACTGTCTAAAATTGCGTTTTTCAAACTACAAATTTCAATTTTTTTCCGGGGAGAACCCCCAGACCCCTCTTATTAAAAAATATATGTATTTTCAATTTGTGGCCCCCTAAAAGTATTTTCTAGTTACGCCACTGTTCCTGTCGTCAGCTTTTGGCATTCATAAAAGTTTTATTGATTGTTCATCACTTAGAGATTAGATAGATATTCAAAGTGGCTTTAACTTAGATATTAAAATATTTTCTTCTTCCAAAACGCATTATTTGCATATCAGAGGAGCTGCTGAACTCGGAACAACTTCGAGATATGAAGTAAAAACGTACAACATATTGCGAAATTAAATATTCACACATTATTTTTTGTATAAATTGAATGCCAAATGTTTTTTTTAAATTTTATATTTGTCTGCAAAACATTCCTCCAGGTATTAACTATATTTTCCTCGAACGCCAGAGCATAAAGTCGCTCAAAGGGCCAGAGCATAAAGTCGTTCAAGTTATAAAGCTCTTCCGAAAATTTATTTGAGATAAATATGGGTGGAAAATGCTGAATTTATGCTAAAAATGAAAGGAAGTTGCAAAATATCGACAAAGAGAAGTTTTTGAGGTAGGCAAGTTCCAGATAAATAGGTTTGAATGAACAAAAATTTGAAGGGGGAAAAAATCACATTCAAGAATAAATTGAATTAAAAAGTTGGTAATAAACAAAGCAATAAGCTATTGCCCTTAAACCAGGGCTTGGTAGAACTGCATGCAAAATACTGACATACAGAGACTGCAGTTTCGTCCTCGTTATAGACTCACCAGTTTGGTATAGTAAATACCACACCAAGCTGGTGTGCTAAATTAATTTTAGCTGCCAGTTTGTTGGTAATCTCAACTTCAATAAGAGAACCTTTTGCCTCCAGCTGGGTTATTGACTATTTCAGACTAATGAGTCCATAACAAGGACAAACGTGCAGTATTTGTATGTCATAACTGGGCTGTCAGTTTTTTGCATCAAAAAGTGTAAACTTATGCAAAACTTGGAAGGTTTAGAAAGACCTTGCAAGATTTCTTGTAAACACGACAGTGTGTATCCATAAAAAGGTGTATTGGAGCGTAGAAATAATTCTTAGGAGGAGCTGAAACCCTGAAAGTTTCTACCTTGAGTGTGTGCTCTTGGTTTCAATGTAATGCAACTCATTTTTATTTATACTACCTACAAGTATATTTTTAAATTACAAAATTCCATGCAAGAAGGCTGCGAGTTCCCTGTCCATGCTCAATGTCTAAGGTAGGTGTTAAGACTAAGTAAAAGTCATGAGTTAAAATCAGTTAAACAGGGTAGTTTTTGCGACTTCTGATGCCATAATTTAAAAGGTTGAACTACTATTACTACTGAATTGTTACTATTTGAACTGTAAGAAAATTTAGCTGTTTTTATAACTAAACTTAACTCATGTACTTGACATTGACTCCAGTTTTTCAAGCATTCCATAAAATATTTAACTTGTTTCAGTTAAACTTGGATGTAAATTATTAATCTTTCTTTTTTTTTTCTTTTTTTTTCCTTTCTTTTTTTTTTAATTTTCTTTTAAATTAATTAAGATGAAATCAAGAATAAGGGATAATTCATTGAGCCTTGAGATTTGCTAAGAAAGCCTCTCAATACGTTATAAAATGTATGTTGTGTGTTTTAAAAATTTATTTTTTGTGAAATGAGAAATAATTGTTTAAATTTCAATAAAATAACCACTTGAGATTATAATGTTCTATATTTAGTGAATTTTTGTCGAATTTGGCATTTATTTTTCATATTGTTTAATTTTTAAGTCAAATATATGTCCACATTATCATTACAAATCATTCAAATATAATCCCTCCTGAATGTTTGGATACAGTGTTTAAAAGATAATAATGAAAACCTAATTAAGAATAGTAAACTAAATACATGAGACTTCTAATTGTGAACTTGCTTTCGTTACAGATGATTCTACGTTCAGATGGTCGTTTTGGATTCCCAGGTGGAAAGGTTGATGAAGGAGAAGACGTATTAACTGCACTGAATCGAGAACTTGTAGAAGAAATAAATTTGAATAGTAAATACTTTTTCACTCAAGCAAATTATCTTTTTACGCATCGAGTAGTAGGAAAAAGTATGTACCTTCATTTCTATGCAAAAGAAGTTTTGCCAGAAGATTTGTTAAAGATCGAAAAAGATATTTTGAATGGATACGCATATGGTCAAGAAGTAAGACTCTAGTTTTTCTTCGTAGTTTTTTTAGTTGACTTTCAATAACTCAAAGTCTTAAGGGACTAGCTAAAAACTTGGAGTTATCGGAAGCTCCCTTCCTAGCCTTCTCAAGGATAATTTCTATTTCCTTTTTTTAGAAATAGTGCTCAATAGATAGTCTTAACATTCAGGATTAGGTCAAAATTAATTATTAGTGCTCCTAAAAAATACTTTACTGAGAATAAATTTAATTAAGATAATTACTCATTTGGGAAAATGGATTCCAAACAGTCTGTTTGAAATTTTCCGGTGAGAACGTAAGAACTTCCTTGCTGAAGCAAATGCTTTATAATAGACAACATGCACTTAGTTGTCTGAGTAAGTGCATAAAAAGTTTCCTCACTCAAGCATCCAGAGCGAGGCTTCAACTTCATTTGCTTCCAAGCCTCAACCCAAGAAAGAAATTTCTCCAGAAATTGAAATCTTTCATCGTCAAGAGAACGGAATGGCAAACAATTCGCATTCCGTTTTAGAATTCCAACCTTAGGATTTTTGATGTTCATGATATTCCACCACTTCTTTATCACATTCAAAAAATTAACCGTGGCCTCCCAGTTTTGAAAAATATTCTGCTGTCCATACATTTGAACAGCAGCTTGTGTGCATTCATCAAATACATTGAGAGCCAAGTTTACATTTTGCCTTTCAATACTTGTGGGATAAACAGTTTTAAAAGTCAACTCTTGTGAGCATATTTCACAATAGAGGTCCTCTCAATGTTAAAAACTTTCCTTAAAAAAGAAAATTTTACAGAAACAGTCTTGGTAAAGTCATTAAAATCTGGACACAGAAATGTTTTTTCAGAATCTAACTGATTCAACAAGTTATTTCTTATTGACTTCATGATATGCACAGAGTCGAATAATAAAAATAAAGGTTGTGAATCGTCAAAAGGATTTTTAATGCAGATATTGTCATCTGCCAGAGGTCGAAGATTCTGGAACATGTTTCTGTTTATTCGGTTGTTGTCAGATATTAATGACAGAACTTTAAAATTTGTTAGACATAATATCAACAGAGCACTTCTCGTTAACTCCGTCAAATCTGTCGCACTCGTGTTTTACGGGTACTAATCCAATGATATACTTTTAATTGCTAAAAACTGAAGTTATCATGAAAGCTTGAACAGAAGTAGCTTCAGTTTTAGCTTCATTTTCAGCAAACCCATAAAGAGCCTTACCTTTGTATGAAATGTTTGGTTTCACATGTACTTCATCAATCAACAAATTGAGGGTTTGCTCATGAGAGCTTTGACACTTTTTTTCTAAATATAACACATTACTGTCATTATTGGTTGATGCTGACAAACTCAGAGATGAAGTTAGTCTTTTCAGGTGTCTAACTGATGGCAAATACAAAAGCTGACTCTGTCGAAGCTCTTCATAGGCAGCAGTTGACTTGATGTACACAGAATATGCCAAAGTAGTGAGATGGGGACTATACCTTCTACCACTTGCTGATTTTTTATGAAGCTTTATTTGCTCAAGCATAAACATTTGAAAGGAACACTCATCTTCAGTTTCTTGCCCTAATTTATCCCATGCTTCTACAGCAGCAGAATATGGATCTTCCGAACATTTTAGATGGTTTGTTTCGGAATAGTTATAAATGAAAGTCAGGATGTTTTCTACATCACTCCACAAGCTTATTTTTTCAGTATTGTTCAAAATGTGTGCTAGATGTTTCCTAAGATCTAATTGCTCTTGCATTATGAAAACGCTTAGATTTATCTCATTGTCAATTGTGACACTTTTCAGCACTTCTGGGGAAGGATGATAACTCATGTATAAAACATAAAATTTCGACTCCAAACAGTAAACTAAAATATTTTCTCGTTGAAAGAAACTTTCCATCTTGACCGAAAAGCCATCAACAAATGCTTCAAAATTTGGTATTTGATCCTCCTGTACAAATGTTGGGATCAGCTCACTATTCAGTTTGGATATTTTATCCTCTTTGCTTGGCCTTTTTTTGGAAGTTACTATTTCACTTAAATAGGAAGGACATCCATCAAATATGCATGCATATGCATCATCGGACAAAAAAGGAATCTTGCGTTTAATTTTGTGAATTATGCCTTTGGAGTCTGTAAAATCCTCTTCACGAATTACCATATCACTTCGGAAATGTTTTTCACACACAACCGAGTGCTTGGTAGGTGTGAAGTTTAGTCGAGGGATTTTTTTCAACCATAATTTCTTTCTTTCATCATCCTTTGAAAACTTGAAAACGCTTACGTACCCCACAGAATCTTTAGATGTATAATTAGACTTGCAAGCCGGCACACAACAACGGTCCGGCATGGCGAACATGATGAGAAGCAAAACAGCAAATGGCAAGAAATAAAATTGACTAATGATGAGAAACAATAACAATAATAACGAGGAACTTTAACAATAAAACTTAACAACAACGTAAAACTTTACTGATACAAAACGGGTAGAATTTTAGCATAATCGAGAAATAATTCGCACATGTAAACAAGCAAGCAAGCGGAAAGCCACAATGCGATTGAGATTACAATCGGACGGCAAGCAATGAGTCACCCAACTTGCGGCGCTAGTTGTCAGGGCCTCCTTATAGCGACGGTTACGGTAGAAATCAGCTAAAATGCGTAAATTTTACTTATCCATAAAAGTTGGCATTTCTTATATAGCTTTTCTTGTTTTGCTTTTCAGATTTTGGGTTTGTTTCGAGTTCCTACATATACTGAGGAAGATAATTATAAAGGATTTCCAGCTTTCCTTTCTAATAATTTTGCTGCAAATTCTAAGTTACAACTTCTGAATTTTTTGCTTCATGCCAAGATTTTATGCGGAGAAGAAATTGATAAAGCTATTTCATCATCAAAGGATACATACTTCAATTTCATATGAATTGAATCAAGTATAATATTTTTCAAATGTACAGGAAATTTTAATGAATTCTACATTTGTACATTTACGTTTTTTTTTCAAATAAATATATGATTTGTAGACATAATGTTCATTTATTTTTGTTTTATTTAAGTCAATTTTAGAAAGTTACATCAAACTTAATCACATGTACACCAAGCATTGTTACATATTGTTTCATCAGGTACGCCAGCAAATTAGTAGTACTATAATACACAAAGATGATGCAAAGTTTTGATTTTACATCTTTTTCTCTGTTCTGAAATACCCAATCGGTTTACCACTGTTGTTGTTTTTTTTTTCTGCTCCCCTCTCCACCACTACAGGAAAATCTGTACAAAATCAATTCAAATTACATATTTGACTTGTTTGACTAATCAACAATTCCAGGGGTCAGAGTTTCAATTCAAAAATTCCAGGACATTATGCATATTTTTATGGACAGCTTTCGGAGCACATATGGAACCTATAATATATAACCATCAAAATGCATGTTTAAAGAATAAAGAATTGAATTAATATTTGTTTTATATTTTTTCATGCTATTATTTCATAAAACTAAAAATGAAGCTTTGAATTGGACAGATGAGTTTTACTGTGGGCACGATTTTTGAGGTTGTATCTAGTATATTTTAGAGAATGTCTTTCAACTAATAATGACATTAAAACTCAATAGCTCAATTTTTCAAAAAAAAAAAAAAAGTCAGCTTTAGTGGCACCGTGAACCTAACCCCACCCCCCCCAACACCTATCCTATCACACCCACTTTTTTGTGCACCTATGTTTAGCACCCAAAACACTTGTTACACATAAAATTTCTCATAAATGCAGGGGTCGAAGTAGTCCTATATATCCTATATTTTCAAAAAAAGAATCAAAATCGTCCTATATTTTTTCGAAAATGTACTATATTTCCTATATTCTCATTTTTTACCATATATATCTTTTAAGAAGAACAGTAAATAAACTTTCTGACATCGGATTTTTCGCTGAAATATAGCTGAAAGTACATGCCCAAACAAATTTCAAATTAAAAAATGAAACTGACTAAATCCTGCAACAGGTATCTTCGCTCATTGGCTACAGCAATGTGATGTCACTATAGTGGGTGGAGTTTCGAGAACTAAGTCTGAAGTTGGTTTTAGAATTTTGCATTTGGGGGGGGGGCGGGGGGCAACAGCCGTTCTTTTCTTTATTTAAATATTCTTTTTGAAATCTTTTCTTTTTGTGGAATTTTGGGATCGTGGAATGTTAATTCCTTATGATGTTAAAACGTAGTTTGTTGTAATAAGTGGAATTATAATGGCGAAACCGCATCGCTTAACAAAACTTCGTGTGGAGTGAATGGACCAGGAGGGCATTAATGGTACAAATTTTGGTGCATGGTGCACTAAAGGAAAAGATGATTTTACTGCTTTTTGCCATTTTTGCAACTGTTCAGTGCCCATAAGCAATAGTGGATTTTCACAATTGAGGCAGCATGCTGAAAGATTCAAGCATAAAGGAAACCTCAGAAGGATCCTTCTCAAGCTCTGTTTGTTCTTAATACAAGTGGTAAAGGGTTCAGTTTAGATATAAAATCAAAGAACAGTGGAATTAGTACTTGGGTCATGAGTGAGGAAGAAATAAAATTATCTTTGTTCAAATTTTGTTTATAAAGTACACTGTTTTTTCAAAAATTATTCTTTCAACGACAGGAAAGTCATTTCAGATGTAAGTTATAATTTTGTTTGAGGTTTTTTTTTTTAAATAAAATCATTGATAAGAATAACTAAGTAATATATAATATGTATTATTTCTTTTTTCATAGCAAAATTATTCGTATAATGTGTCCTATATTTTTTGTTGAAAATGTCCTATTTGTGACAAGTCGATCACTTCTACCCCTGTAAATATTTAATAGAAGTTTATTATTTTTTAAATTATGTGCTAGCAGGGATTAAGAAACAGAAAAGTTATCCCACACAATATTATTTGTAAATAGCACAGAAATAACATATGAAAAAATAAATAAAATCCTATCATCTTGACATGTAGGAATTAAATATTACTAATTCCATTGAAATTAAAATTACTGATCCCAATTATTTAAATTTAATTTTTTTGGGAAGAAAAACTTCTTTAAAACTTATTTTAATTTTTGATTCATTTATTTATTTGAAAATATTTTAATTTTTCTGGGTAACTAGCATTTAACAAATTAATTAATCACTGCAATGTTCTGCATGCGCTAAACATCCATGTGCTGAACCTCGATGGCCCACGTGATCAGCAGAGGAGACTGGTTAATCACAGATTTGAATGAATGACTGTGCAGCAATGAGAAAATACAAACACTCTCTTGACGATTCCATCCCTTTTTAAGGAAAAACTTTCTTTTTTTATTTAAAAAAATAAATAGGCTTGAAATTTCAGGAATTCCAGGGCATTTTGTAAAATTCAAGAATATGAAAAACAAAAAAAAACAGGAATTCCAGGACAACTCCGAGCCCTGCAATTCGTACTACTCCTGTCTTTAAGTATTCATGTTTTCTTTCTTTCTTTTTTTTTTTTTTTTTTTTTTGAAATCCAAATTCCGCTATTGAGAAATAAAAGAAAGATTTTAAAATAATTTGAAAAAAGTAGAATTCCTGAAAAACTTAAATCATCCATCTTTGACTGTAAGCACCACTGTCTGTGATTAAAATAAGAAGGTATAAAGTAAAGAAAAAAAAAGTACACTGTTTTGGGCAATTCTACTGTTACAGATGTATCACTCACTAGGTGCATTAAAGATTCCAAAGACACCAAATTCTTGATTTATTGCATGCACTTTATAAACAACATAGACTGTACTTCTGTATTATGCAATTAAATTTTGAATTGTTTACTTTGTTTTTTGACTCAGTAACTCACAAATGAGAGTTATTTTTGGTTTTCAGAAAAATTCCTGAAATTATACATTAGGGTGGATGAAAAAAATGTAATTTCGAATCTTAATTTGGAATACCCAACAAAAGCTGTGCATGTGTAAGAACAATACACATGTAAAATATTATCAAGTTTGAACAATTCCTTGAGGGTCCTACCAAGGCTTGAATTTCTCCAAAAATTGGAAAAAAGGTCAATTTTCCAAAATTTTTATGAAAATAATAAGGTTCAAAATTTTTGTTCTAATACCATCAAAATGTTTCCTTTTAACACGCTTTTCATGTACATTCAAAATTATTTACATTCTTTGCAATATTAGGTTCGCACACAAATTCGTGAAATTTCCAAAAACTGACTTTTTTCAAGCCTTTTTGCACATTGCAATATTTTTTCTTTGAAATTCCTTTTTTTTTTCAATGACTGTGCAGAATGCAGTTTTAAATGGAAATGAAACTATACTTTATTATATTAACAGCTCAGCACCTACGACAAGGAGCGTAATTGCTTCAAACTGGATCAGTGGTAAATTGTCGCACCTGTCTAGCAATTTACCTATTGATCCTGCGAAATCTCGCATAGACCAGCAGTTTCGCCATCAAGTAATGTGAACAGGTGACGCAAAGGCTGCTTGTATGCAGTTCGCAGATTAACCATGGGACAGGATGTCCAATTTTATTCTCTATGGCCGCAATTGCACCGTTCTTTTTTCTGGTATTCGTGACCGTGCCATCACAGCCAAAAGCTAATATTCTTAAGGCTTAAAAAAAATTTCAGTTCAAAAATCACATTGCTGTCGCGACATGTTTTCCCGTTCCAGAAGTTGGCGTCAAATGACCCAAATAAAGAGAATTGGATTTTTCAACCATGGATTCCTCGCTTTTGGTTCTTCTATGGTATCTGTCTCAAACCATTTCTTTTTGTCATAGTTTTGTCTTTTCGACTATGTACTTTTCAAGTACTTTACAAAATGTACTTTTCAAACCCTTTCACTTCTAGTTTGCATGTTTTGAAGAGAAGCACGTACTTTGTGCCCGACACCTGTGACACTTCTGTCGCTGTCTTCGAATTTTATTCCTATCAACGACTTTAGAGCGATAATTATTTGACACAGTACCAAAATCCTGTAATGTTTCTGAAGCAATTGCTGCAGCACATCACCCATCTGTCAGAAATGCCGTACTGGTAGCACATTCTTGATAGCGTTGGCAGAGAAAGCCTCATTTGTTCCACTTTTGAAGTGACATCAACACCAAGAAATGTTGATGGCTCTGTTGGCGGGAGTATATCCGTTGCAAATTTTTCTTCTTCTGGAATTGAAACAAAACTTTGCTGTTTCTCATCAGTGTTATTACAGCATCTCGTTACGTAAGTGAAAATCTGAAAAAATTATTGATCCTGTCATTCAACGAAATGCCTATTTTTGCCACCTGGAAAATATTCTCTTAACATTGATCACTGATGAACGAAGTACATCAGAGAACTGGCTTTGCGAAGATTTTGAAGGCCAGACAAGTGGCTTCTGTTCATGAAGAAATAAGAGAATTCTATAATTCAAGGATTAACTTTAATGCATCAGACTACTCTGAGGTTATGAACCAGCAAGAATGTGCAACAACTGCCACCCCTCTCCTATTTTAGCTGGCATATCTAATGAAAGTCTTCAACAATATATTGAAAACACCAACGCCAATTGTGCGTTCATTTAGTTCCTATGTCACACTCAGGTGGTGGAACGCTATGCTAATATGGTGACAGAAGCTTCTTTGTTTGTGATTAGTCAATTGGCAAGAGATGGCTTCATAAAAGCAAAAATCAAATCTCAAAGTATCATGTCATCGTTTGAATCAAAAAATGATTTCAAAGAGGTTTCATGAATAGATGTGACGAACTGACTATTTTCTGTGGCTTTAACTAACTGATACTTTTCAAGTCCCTCATTTTGTGAAATATTGATGCTTATATGTCAGAGCGACTGTGTGTGAGTAAATATACATTCTTTAACCAATGCATTTCTCTCTGTGTTTTTTTTTTTAGTTAATACAACTAAATCATTTTGACAGTTTACTTTTAATGTAAAATGAATAATAAATTTATGCTTAATACATGTGGCTCGGCAGATGGCAAAGGTAAAATGGAACTCGAAATGCAGCCACCTGTTTTTAGTGGATGCTGCGCTGTTAATGTAATAAAGCTAACTTCACTTCCGTTTGAAACTGCATTCATGAATTGGCGTTGTAAAAAAGAAAACTGGTCTTTAAAAGAAGAAATATTGCAATGTGCAAAAAAGCTTAAAAAAAGTCAGTTTTTGGTAAATTTCGCGTAACTTAACGGTTTATGTGCGAACTTAATGGTGCAGTGACTGTAAATAATTGTGAAGATACATGAAAAGAGTGTTCAAAGGAAGCATTTTAACCGTATTATAATAAAAATTTTAAACACTAGTATTTTCATAAAAATTTTGGAAAATTGACCTTTTTTCCTATTTTTGGAGAAATTCAAGCCTTGGTAGGACCCTCAAAGAGTTGTTCAAACTTGATAATATTTTACATGTGTGTTATGCTTACACGTGCACAGCTTTTGGCAGGTATTCCAAATTAAGATTCAAAATTTCGTTTTTTTCGATCCACCCTATTATACATGCAAGAAAATTAAATTGCAATTTATTTCAAGCAATAAGAGTATGATAACAATACATGACTTCATAAGAATTTAACAAACTAAAAGAAAGAGGGGTAAATTGTCCAGTTGAATGACAATTTGTCGTAATGAACCTCTCAGTTCTAAATTATAGAGCTTTAATTAACTTATATATTTTTTAAAGCCCTCAGATTACTATCACAGCTCACTTTAAATAAACATTAAAAATTGAACTTTTATAAATAAATATATTTATTAGTATAAATTAAATGTAGTTCATTACAAGTTAGGCTGGGTAAGTTATATTCAAGTACAGTACAGTCTCGAAAATCCGAGTTAATTGGGGCTCATGTCATCTTGGATTACTGAAAACTCGGATTATCCGTAAAATTCTTCCAGAATGAAAATTGACACTATTCGGACGACATAGGAGGGACACGTTTTCCTTCCTTCTGCAAAGAAAAAGAAGTATTTTCTTCAAGCAAAATTTATTACTCAAATTTCAACGTAAATTTACACTTTAATGGCATCTAAACGAATTATGATTTTAGTTTTTCACGATATCAGTGGGTATTTATGTGCGCTGTTTTCAGCAACCAAAACATGCATTTTGACTGCGCTCGATACCATTTCGACAAGTTTTCTGTATCTATCAGAGTGCGTATGTACGAGATGTATCTTGCATATCACAAAAACGGTTAGTTATGAAAATTTTCCTTTTTGAAACTCATGTGGCATCGAGTTGTGCACCTACTTTCTTATTGCAATCAGATACTCCAGAAGGGATTTTAACACCTTCTTTGCCGAAAATTCAATGTCAATTTTGCGTATCAAGTTATTATCTCCAAGGCATCTTTTAATACATATCTTGTAGTAGAATATTTCGTGTCTCTTTAGGAGTTGTTGAAACAAACTTCGCAATGTCTTTTACTTATTTCCTGTTGGAAGTTACTTAGTTTTACAGAAGCAAAATTTCTATTTTCAGATATTAATGAAAATATTTTTTGCGCGACTAAAAAATTAAATTTTAAATATGAATGAAGCACCTTGGATTAAGCGGAACCTCAAACTTTCAAGACTCGGATTTTTGAGACTCTACTGTAACTGTCATCCCCTTCTGTCTAATGAAAGTAATGGAAGGACTACGAGCCTAGCTGTTTGATAAGGATATACTGTGCACATCAATCGTTTGATTGCTGAAAAATTTTCTTGTAATTATGCTATAAGTGCGGAGTAAAATGCAGACATTAAAAAATAATAGAAGCGTCTATTTTTCAATATACACATTTGCTCTAATTTTTATACAAAAGGTAATTTTTAACGAAACAAATATTTTTAAGCTCACTTACTACAAAAGAAATTTTCTACACAAATTTCATGAATTCCTTATTTACATATAGCACAAATTAAGTTGCATGGTTAAATTCCATTGATTTTTTTTTCTGTGTAAACCTCACTGCTAAACTTTCACCCACGAAAATTTTCTAAAGTAATTAATTTTTCATACTTTCTGTGGTATTTTTGGGTTGCTAGCCATTTTTTCTCTTTTTTGACAGTTAAGCTTGAAGTAAATTGTAGTCTATGCAGTGTGAAAATTATAGCAACAAACAACAGCATGATCTCACTTCTATGCATTTTGGGCTCACAATAAATATACAGCAATAGCTCTTTGTCAGACTCAAATGGTAAAGGAACTAAACATCAAAATATTTGAGACGCTTGCATATGTTCTATGAAATGTTTTCATCAAGTATTGTTTTCATGCTAAGAGTATAGAATGTACGAGAGACAAATGAATAAGAAAGGAGCAAAATTTGCTTGAAACCACTTGAACATGAGAGTTCATCCGAAACAGGCATGTTAAAACTCCGCCATTACAATATTTTTTTTTCGAACTACCTGAAAACCTCTCGCGAACCATCGGTTGGGAACCGCTGCTATAGAAAGAAAAATAATTCCTAATTTTTAACATAAAAATTATTGCATGGTGTAACGTCATCAAAAAGAAAAAAGTAGAACAACAGACACGGTTAAATTAGAAAAAGATACAATTTTATTTAAAAATATACAGTATTTCATACCTTGAATGTAATTTTACATT
Organism: Uloborus diversus; assembly: GCF_026930045.1. Taxonomy (NCBI): domain Eukaryota; kingdom Metazoa; phylum Arthropoda; class Arachnida; order Araneae; family Uloboridae; genus Uloborus; species Uloborus diversus. The sequence continues at coordinate 147,679,945 of NC_072737.1, forward strand.
GTATTTTGAACTGCTTTATCTCTTCAAAGCAATTGTATTTTATCTGTCATTTTTCACGGCATTGTATGAACCAGATGCATATGTGATATGTAAAATTTAACCTGGAGGCCACAGCATTTGTCTTCCTCCCAGAACATGTATATGCAAATGATAAACAGATTGGGAACCATCTTTTCCATTGTTGATTACTGAAAATTAACGATGCATTAAGTCACGGAAATAAGCATGAAAGCTATTATTTACAGGGATAAGGGTTGCCAGACATCTCGGATTTCAAGGGACAGTCCCGTATTTTGAAAAATTGTCCCACATCCCGGGAAGCTTCCATATGGAACTGCTACAGTCCCATATTCTAGCAAAAAATATTTTACAAAACGAGACAATATTTTCAGGGGAAAAAAAAGTAAAACAAAAATATGAAATAAAAAGCAATACGAAAATCATGTGGCAATAAACGCAAAAATTATTTTCATTTTAATTTGGTTTTTGTTTTGGTGGTAGACCACGAGGAGCCGACTAATGTTGGAAATATATCTCTGTGCATGTGTCATCAATCCCAATGAAAGCAAATTTTATACTTTGATCGGCGAACATTTTGTAAGGTTTAATGCTTTGTTACGATTGAATTTTTTAAATTTATCAAGAAGAGACCTTCTACGCAGGGTTGGCCGGATTGGACCCAATTGGGTTGGACCCAATGGGTTTTTTTTGAAAAAACCCATTTAAAAAACCCATTATTTAGCCCACTTTTGGGTTTTTTAAATTTTTTGAGAAGTTTTTTAAAAAAGTAATTAATTTAAATACTTTTACAATTTAAACTTCTATTTTATTTGTTCTTCACCACAGACAATGGACATAAAAAATGAATTTTGAACTTTAATAGTATTTCTTAACTCTTAACGGCATTAAAAATACTTCAAAGATTTAAAAGATATATATTTAACTTTTATCTTTAACTGGTCAATAAATAACTCAAATTATCTTGACTAAGTCCTGTCACGTCTGGTTTTCTTGATATTTGTAGATTGTACAGAGGAAACTACTCAAGCTAAAAGGCTTTCATGTGAATTATTTTCTGCAACCCGACACGTCACAAATTTCGAATTAACAAGTTATATTTTTTTTAGAAATTAACAGGTTTTACAAATGGTCGGACAGAAAACAGAGTAGGATGTACAGTATTTTCATTATCTTACAAAAAAGTTTAATATTTCTTAATCTGTACACAGAAATAGAAAAACAGGCAACATAAAATTCAAAGAAATGTCTTGATTAAGCTGGAATTCAGTAAATAGGGATTTAAACTACTTGAGGTTCTACAGTATTTTTGCATAAAAAAATTAAATACAATAAAGTAAAATGCAAAAAAAAAAAAGTAGTAATTAAAAACGAACAATATATTTTATCACTCAAGAAGTAATTTTGCCTTAACTGTTGGTAATCATGGAAACTAAAAATCTGAAACTTCACCATTCTTGGGTTTCGTCGTCTTTCATACTCTTCTTCAGAAAACGCTGAATTTTAACTAGTTTTCCAGCTTTTTTTACCCCAAGACAATTTTTGTGCTTTGTTCATTTACTTACGCTACAATATGCTACAAGTACCCTACATTTTCCCTAAAAAAAGACAAAAAAACCCACATTTCTTTTAAAAAACCCAGCTTTAGTTGGGGGTTTTTTTGGCTTTTTAAAAAAAACCCGGGTTTTTGCCAACCCTGCTTCTACGTCATTAAGCACCCCTTAAAAATACACCATATCCAGTAATTGCCATGAACCTCAAAAATATTCTTACCTCCCTTCACTCCTAGAAGCCTGTCCCATATTTACTGTTCTTAAATCTGGCAACACTAACAGGGATCCGTCATTAGCAAAACAAAAACAGTTGTCTGGAACAGGAAAAAAGCAAACCAATAATATTCACATTTGCTGCTTGTTTGGTGCTAATTTGTTCTTGTCCAGGCCAAACACATAATTGATGTTGCCTCTTTTTTTACGTCTTCAGTTGGGGAAAACCTAACTTGGCAGCATTGTAATGATGTAATTAAGATATGTGTAGCTTTCATAATGCTGCCAGTTTAGGTTTGCCCTAACTATAGTCAATCTTTCCCTTGAATGCAGCAAAATTCAGCACTTGCTTAGTATCAGTGGCGGTGTTTCAGGGGGGGGGGAGGCAACCGCCACCTCATTTTTTATAGTTTATTTATTTTATTTTTTAATTTAGAAACTAAAACTAAAAATTATAAAAAAAGCAGAAGTGTCAAAATTTTCAGATCATAATTATTTGTTTTACTTTGTATACCTGTTTACAAAACGTTATTTAGCGCAAGCAGTAACTTTTAGTTTATAGATTCATTGTTTAGATATTAGTAAATCAATTGTCTTACTTAAACAAGTCATACTTGCTTAGTTAAATTATTACCCAGTGTTTGTGACGGCTCAAAATACTTTGGAGGTAAATAATGGAAGTCTAATTCATGTCTGAGTGTTTCTAGGGGAAAGTTATTGAATACATAACTCACCAAAACTTAAGAAAACGTAAGTTAAGCTGTTAGATTTACATCAATTATCACTCATGTACTTTCAAAATCAGCAGCAGCAATATTTTTTTTTTTACTGCCGCTAAAAATCCTATAGCTTTTAGCTGTCTTTTTTTTTGTTCCCCCCCTCCCACTTTTCGGTCCCAAACGATGCCTCTGCTTAGTATCATTAGATAAGTGGTACATAACAGGAGCGCTTTTTGGAATTCATTTTGGGAGCTGCCTAAGACTAATATTATGAGAACTCTCCAAATTTAAGCTTGAAAAAATATTTATTAGTTTTAAATTTATTTTGGGAAGGGTCAGAGTCCTTTCGGCACCCCCCTCAAATATGCTCCGAAAAACAATGCTAGCAGTAGACATTTATATGCTTTTTTTTTTAATTTCACTTCAGCAAAGTATGCAAATTAAAGGATGCTTTTATGTCAGATTTGAGATATTAAATATTTTTTTAAGTTTTAGGTAAAACACTTACCAACTCTATAACCATTAGACAAATCTTCTCTTTCAGCAACCTTTCTAGCAACTTGCAATAAATGACCTAAAAGCTGCAAAAAAAAAAAAAGAAAAAAGAAACAAGAGAGAGAAGATAAATTATGAATTTTAAGTCTACATATAATTTTAAATTTATGAAAACAAACATCAACTTTTTAAAGAGATAATACACTTGCTCATTTTGATTGCATCATGAAACCAGTGGCGCATACAAGGGGAGGATCATGGAAGGGGGGTCTTGACCCCCACCCCCACCCCTCTAATCCAGCGGCAATTGTATCCGTCTGTATTCAGTAGTCTTTTCAATTCATTCATTATATTTGAAAGTAAATATTTGAACTACTACCCCTTTTCATTACTTATGAAATTAATTTGTAGCGTTTTTACAGTATTGGGTGTCTTATTCCTGGCCAACTTGGTGCTTTTTATTAACACACAAGCAGTTTCAGAAATTTTTCGTACACAAAACCATAGATTCGTTCAAGGGGGGGGGTATTCTTCAGCATGACCCCCCTAAAATGGTAGTCTGTATATGCCCCTGGATGTAGCAGATACAAAGAAAGAGGCAAAATGAGACACTTGCCTAACTTAACTAACCCATTGAGGCAAGATGGCCCCCCTTAGTTTGGAGCTGCCATTTTTATTTTTATTTCCAGTCAACTAACACAGTGGTCTCAATCTCTCAATAGTGGTCAGAAAACAAATTAAATGATTTTTGGCCTCAAGCAAAGCAGTGTGCCACAAAGGGTTAGTATATTGTTTATAGTCAGATAAATTGAGTGAAACCTTCACTATACTCAGTGGCGTAACTACACTTTCTGCCGACCTTTTTTATAGGAAATAGTTGACACATTAAAGAATCAAAAGTATTTTGATAAGATTTTAATAAAAAAGAAAATAAACATATTATTTTTTTTTCCTTCTTTTTTTTCTTGCAGAAGAAAAAAAAGTAATTCAGAGCCTCAACAAAACACATTCCAAAAGTTAAGTCAAAATTCGCAATTTTAAGCATATTTTAGTAACACTTATAGAAAAGATGCGTGGAGCTTCCTCCAAATTTTACGACGAAATGTATAAAAGTCTTTGAGGGTTACAATAGATTCACTGACTGATACTTCTACTGTTTACTGGAACTAGTTTCAAATTTATTAATTTTTTGAAACCCCTCTCCCCCTCCCACCTTTTTTGAAAAAAAAAAAAATACATTTTTGCCCTTATTTTCAATTTTTCAAGGCCAAATAGAGCCGGCTAAATATTAAACAAATCTAACGAAATATTTTGAGTGTGATAACAGAGCCATATAGCAACTTTTCCACACTATCCAAAAACAGATTTCCAAAAAAAGTTTTTTCGGCCCATCCTAAAATATATATACTTCTCAGTTTATTCACCCAAACATCCCTCATGCTTCCTTTTTTTTTTAGATATGACTAACCTAGATTGTGATTTTGAAATCCTTAAGTTCATTCATTGAAAAGAAAGGTTCTTTGGTTCACAATATGTTCCTTTCATAATTTCATCGAGTCTTTCAATAAAAAATATTATAAATTGTGTAATCAGGGCTGGATTTGGAAGTGTGGAGGCCCCGGGGCAACGAAGGAGTGGAGGCCCCTAATCAGGGTTCGAAAAGATCATATTTTCGAAAATATCCGATACTTTGATATATATATGTATATATCCGATATTTTCGACCCGTGAAAGTTGGGATATTTTGTAAAAATTTTATTGTGGGGGTCCCTTTGTTGTGGAGGCCCCGGGGCAGTAGCCCCGCCTGCCCTCCCCTAAATCCGGCCCTGTGTGTAATACATATGCATGTATCAGTTTTACCAATTATTTCATATTTAGATTTTTAAAAAGAAATGTCCTATTCACTTTTTGCACTTTTTTGTAAAATACTCAGTTTTGGAGTATTTACTTGGGCTTTGGGTAAATACCCAAAAAATATTTACCTACCCGCTGGGTATTTACCCGATCCACATCACTGTAATCATTCACAAATCTTATCAGTCAGAAATGGGGGACCATATACTTCATTCAAATATAAGGGGGATGTTTATTCATTATAAGAAACTATTTAAAGGTTTTACTAAGATAATTTTGGAGGAAAACTAATAGAATAAATGCCAAATTTAGCTAGATTGCAACAAATTAATCTTTAAAAAAAATCCTATTTACAGAATTTGTAACAATATTTTTTTAATGCTTTGAGTTACTCTTTTCATGCAGTATATAGAGTAATGATGTATAAAACATAAAATAATAAATTCATTATTAAGTTATAATGCACTACTAAACAACTAATTTTTTAAAAGGTGACAAGTTAAAGATGGGGAAAAAACATTACCTCAGTATCTTCATCTTGAGCATCACTCAAGGAAGGAATAACTTTTCTAGGTATCACCAAAAAATGTACTGGAGCCTGAGGTGCTACATCTCTGAATGCCATGCACTAAGAAGAAAGAAATGGAAAAAAAGATTATGCTATAAAGTAATAATTGGTAATTCAACAAGCAATAAACACAATCCATAAAGAAATAAATATATTGTTGGTTTTTAATATAAAATTTTAAAATAATTTAAGTATGTTTGAGAAAAAGATTCAGAGGGACCAAGAGAATGACTTTCTGGCAATTTAAAAATTTTCTTAGGAAAAAAATGAGTTATCTTTTTAATATGAAAGGATATACATTGAAACATGGTTAAAAATTTAAAAGAACTTTCTGGTCCAAGCAATTATTTTATTATTCCGAGCATGATATTGGTAGGTTTTGGGAGAATCACTCATACTCATAAAAGGCAAACTAATAAGACCACTCGTTTGAAAGCAAAAAAAAAAAGGGGGTGTAGACTAAAATAAACTAAAAAAAAATAAAAATAATAAGGAAAAGATAGAATGCAGCAGTTAAAAAATTTGCATAGTTATGGGCTATTCCACGGAAAATGGCCATTTTGTCCTGCATGTGACACCTTATGTATTTTAATAAAAATTAGCAGTACAAAAAGGGGATGTAAAACAATTTGTTACTTCAGATGACACAAACATATTTGATTTTTTAACCGATTCATGTTTTTGCACGTAATGTCACGTTTGGTTGAAACACCCTCAAGGCGGACTTGCATGTAGAAAACTGCCAGACAAAAACTACTTCGAAAAAGACCATGCCATTAAATTAATTCTCACTTTCCCTCTGATCTCAAGGGGGGAAAGGCGATGCTTTATCTTCCCCTTCTACACGCTCTGTTAAATCCAAAAGGACACTTGTAAACCCTTTCATTTGTACCTTCCTATTGTAGTTGTAATGAACACTGCGGTGGAGACTTCATAACTAACATTTCATTTTAGATTATGTTATTAAGTTGTTAGGAGCTTTGACAAAGTCACATTTGAATGCAATATGAAATCATTGATGGAATTTATATCATCAAATCAACTAAGACCATCAGACATTAAAATCAAACGTAATAAATCAGTAGATATGTAAAAGTACAGAGCCGTGTCCAAGGGGAGGGTTTTAGGGGTTAAACCCCTCCCATTGGTGAAAAATAATAAACCAAATGAAGAAAAGTGCAAATTTGGCTTAAAATTAACTTGATGTTAAAGTTCGTGCACGGCATTTTTTTTTTAACCATCCCCTTTTAAGTTTCCTAGAAATTTAGAAATGCCTTCTCTTTATCGACTAAAATCATATTTTGGAAAAAGAGAGATCTTTTTTCAGAGAGTAAACTATTGAATCCATAGACTAATAATAAGAGTAGACCGAGCTATGGCAACCCTTTTGCTGCTCATAAACCAAACCATGTGACTGGTGCAGTGGCGTAGCTAGACCCGACTTTCGGGGGGGGGGGGGTTACTTATTTATATATATATATATATATATATATATATATATATGTATATATATGCATGTATATATGTATATATATGTATATATATATATATATATATGTATATATATGCATGTATATATGTATATATATATATATATATATATATATATATATATATATATATATATATATATATGTATATATATGCATGTATATATGTATATATATGTATATATATATATATATATGTATATATATGCATGTATATATGTATATATATATATATGTATATATATATATGTATATATATGCATGTATATATGTATATATATATATATGTATATATATATATATATATATATATATATATATATATACAGGGCCGGACTGGGTGGTCGACAGGGCGCGGGAAAGCTGAGTTGAAGGGCGCCGACTGAGCCTCCATAATATCTAAGAAATTAAGATTTAGTGCGGACTTTATAAAAGGATAAAAAATGATTGAGAAGCTTTTGAAGACCTTTTTTGTTGCAGAAAATGTCCAAACAAGAAGTCATACTTTTTGCAAGTTCAAAAATAGTAGGAGAGACCTCCCCCCTCCCCCCAAAGAGTGTTGGCACATCTCCTTAAATATTAATGATTACCCCCCAGAAAGAGCCCCCCACCTAAAAAAGAGAGGAAAGACCACCAAAATACCCCCTGATAATTTGAATAACGTCGGGGGGCGGTTGGGGGGGGAATAATTTCTAGTTTCGAAGAATGAGAAGTTTTGCTAAATGTTTCTCAACAGATACTTCTTCCGAAAACTCATTGCTTGTTCGTCTTTCTTCTGAAATGCATCATGCATCATTCACTAGTTCAATAGCATTAAATAACAACATCTCTTGCAGTAATGCTTTTTTTTTTTTTTTGAGTGTGTGTTGTCGATTGAATTTTTTTCACTGGTATCTGCTGTTGTTTTAAAACATGATGCTGTCATTTTGTTACATGAATTTGTCGATTCCTTATGTTGAGAGGTTTGCTCCGTGCGATCGATATTCATGGCCAGTTTTTTTTTTTTTTTTTTTTTGTCCCTGCATATGCTAGTTTGTCATTTTCGACAAAATGCTTCTGCAATTTAAAATTAAAAAGAGATATACATAACGTTTCAAACTGTTGTCTGTTTTCAAAGGCTGTTTTAAAATATTTTTTTTCCACTTTATTTATTGTGCTAAAGTTCAAAACTCAAAAAGAATAAATTAAAAATATCATTTCATTTGTAAATTTTTTCCTTTGGATTGTTAAAAATCTTTGCATCTCTGCATGGTGCTCTTTTAAAGTATTTTAGTTATGCAATTATTTTGAGAGTAGGAGCGAGTGGTAATGAATATCAGGCCATTACTAGTTCTCTATAAATGTACTTAAAAAAAAGGTATGTTTTTGGATGAATAGCAATACAAAAAAGGCATTCAGTCATGAAGGGAAAACTTGATTTTACAAATTGGGTAAATCAAGAAATATTATAATTTGATGAAGAATTTAGTGTGGATATAACATGAGACATGACACTAGTGATTAATTAATTTCAGTCCCCAAAATCAAAACATTATTCGAGTTATGTTTACACATTTCTGCTGTTCTTATAGTAGCTATACTATTGTTTTTTTTTTTTTTTTTTTTTTGCTTTTTGCATCTCAAACGTCAAATTTGATACGAATTATGCATTTGTAATGAAATCGGCTTATGTATGCCATAAAGTAACTGCTACCATGAAAATGAGTTAAAATATCATGTATTTTTCTTAACGTTTACAATACATATTTTTTATAAATAAAACATAAGTAATATCTAGAGTATTTCTAATACCAGTGGCGTACCTAGCATGGGTGAAACTCAGAGCGGTAATTAGTGATGTGTCACCCCACCCCCCTCTCCCTCTAAACACACACAAAAAAAAAAAGTTTTTCAATTCTATGTAAACATGAAAATCTTACAATTTTTAGAAACAGAAGTATTTGTGAAAAACAAAATTTTATGTGGAATAATATACAAAAAGGCAAATACAAACTATGAATGCTTTTTATGTAACTTGCCCTAGACGCATATATGCGTCGAAAGATCAAAAAAGTAAGGGGGTCTGTGAAATTGTTGGCCCCATAATTACCTCAAACGTATGTTACACACAGGGAAAGATAATGGGTTTTCAATATTTTGTTATAAGAGGTCACTACTAGGTCTAAGTATTGACAATATGAACCTAATTCTGAGTATAGTAATATGTATAGTAGTAATCCGGGCGGTCCCACCCCCTGTAAAATTTTGAAATTAAGTCTTCTGTCTTAAAAATGCATTTCATCTTCATTTTTTTTTCTCCAAAACTTGCAATTCCACTTTGGGTATCACCCCCCAGACAGTCAAACCCTAGGCGAACAGCCCCCCCCCCCCCCTTCGCGACGTCAAATAGTAATAGGCTTTGCGTTTTTCTTGTTAACAACATCGTTATACATTCCTTCTTCAAACTCAAACTTCGTTTCGCTTATAATTAATTGCATTGTTTCCTTGTTGCAAAGTTTATTAATAATAACCTCCACAAGTCAGCAGGATAGCGAGGGGGGGGGGGCGGAATCGAGCGTCATCTAAGGGAAAACAGAGATCAAAAAACTTCCGAAAATGATATAAAGGCAGCATAAAATGTAATAATATATAATGATTTTATGCAGGAATTCAAATATTAATATTTTAAAGCTAGTATTGTAACTTTTTTAGATAAGGGCGACAAACCCCCACCGCCAGGACAATGACGAACCTCCTCCAAATGCTACACGCACCCCCTGCCGAAAACGTGCCCCCCAAAATGAGATTTAAAAAATATCTTAAGTTAACCCCTAACAATTTCAATGCCGAAGGCTATGCCATGACCCCTTTTCTTTGTGCACACCTCAGCACTCTCAGTTACAAGTGATACTTTTATTTTGGGAAGGGCGCCATGCGAAAATCTTAGTTCCAAAAAGGTTGCCTTGACTCAAAAATATAGGAATCACCGTACAGTCCTGTCCTAATAGTTTTTTTGTGAAGCGACAAAAAAGGCGACATCTGTCATCGTGTTCATCCATCCACTAAAATATTGCTTTTATGCGACTTATTTCGAAATTACACTATTTTTAATGCGCAGATTTCAAAAATTAACATTATTTGTCTTCTTACTTCCTTCTATTGCACTTATGATCGTTAGCAGAATAGAGAGTCATGCTATACGCTCTTTTACAGCAAACTTAAGTACAGTCAATAAATCAAACCATTCTCGTATTCTTGACCATAGATATGTGCTGTCACTTTCTATCCCTTTTTTATTGGGGAAGGGGAAACACCATGGGTCCGCTTTTGTCCTCAGAACTGAAACTTGGAGCAAAAGATAAGCCACAAACGATGCCCTGGGAGCAGACCGTTTACGAAAGGAGAGGGGATTAATTGCCTTTATGAGGGTAATAAAAGGGAACTTTTATATAAATAAGAAGAACATTGCTTTTGCATGTGAAAATATTCTCATGCAAAATCACTTCTTGGTTCCACATAATTTATTCCCATTTTGCTAAAACATTGTTTTGGAAAATAAGAAAAGAACAGAAGGGCGCCTTTCGAGAGGGCGCACTGGGAAAAGTCCCGATCAAGTCTATGGTCAGTCCGGGCCTGTATATATATATATATATATATGTATAATCGCTTGGAATTTTTTTCCTTTTCTTCTTTTTTTTTCTTTCTCTTCTCTCTTCTTTTTCTCTTTTTTTTTGAGACTAACTTTTCGGGGGGGGTTTTGTCCCCAAAACCCCCCCCTTAGCTACGCCCCTGGACTGGTGGATATCCTAGCAACAGCGGGCGTTAATCGTAGCAGACGATCAACGCCAGCGCGAAATAAAATAAATAGAATTGATGGAACACGGAAGAATGATCTTTTATGGAGTCCGATTTGTAAATTTGTTATTCTAAGTTGTAAATATTTTGTTAATATAGTGAGTTTTTCGTTTGGATAGTATTGTGCATTTTCTTTAGTCAATTTCAATAACTCTCTAAGCAATAAAAGATGCAAGCGACCAAGAGGAATCAGCAAACGGTAAGATTTTTACCTACAGTTTCAATTTAAGATACCGATTAGTACATTTTTGCGTTAACGCAAAACGTTTACGGCATTTCGTTCACGCCAACGCTGACAGCTCCAAATGAAATAAAAGTTACCGAAAACTGATCAAAAACTATTACTAATGTCAAAATAATGCATAACTAAAAGAAAAACAGTTCAATCTCTGCACCTGGAAGTTTTTTTTAATGAAAACACATTGTCTTAAAATACATGTCGAGTGCCAAACTATAGATAATGCTGCCATCTAGCAACCATGCTGCCAAAGTCTTCGCCAAGCCCTTCCACTAGTCACATGATACATCTATGAACCAATTTTCTTTATCAGCAAGAATGAGAAAGCTCGGTCTACTCTTATTATTAGTCTATGATTGAATCACATTAAAATTGCCAATAATGGGAAAATGACATTAAATTGGAGTAAAAGGAAGTCATGTGATGCACACATCAGCTCGTTTGTAAAAGGAAGTAAAAAGAACTATTTATTGGATTTTTTCAAATTGTAGCCTATGTCACTCAGTAAGAAAGCACTTTTCATATAGTGAAGGAATTTTTCAAATAGGTGCAGTGGTTCCAGAGATTACCTGGAACATATAAACACACAAAAATCTGCCCTCTCTCTTTATAATATTAGTATAGGTTAAAGCAAAAAAAGACAAAGTTTTCTACAAATCTAAATAGTACCGTTTCTCGAAGATACTTTATCATTTATAGTTCAGCTGCAACGGTGTCAGTGTGACGCTCCAAAATCTCCATATTGTTTGTTAAATTAGTAGTTCTATACTTTATTCAGGGATAGAAGTGACATTTGCCAACAAAAATATAGGAAAATATAGGAATTTTCTGGAAAAAATATAGGAATTTGATGGAAAATATAGGAATTTTCTGAAAACAATATAGGAATTTTTCGAAATATAGGAATATTTTGAAAAAAAAAAGGATATACAGGAATTTCGATAACAAAGAACGCCAGTATGACATTTTTTTTCAAAATGCAATATTACTATTCGATTAAAAACATGTAATTACACTGACATAAGTGCAATACATACGCATAAATAAGTCTAAAAATACACACAAAATCAATTTTACAAACAGTAAAAGAGCGTAAAACTGTAATTTGTACTAAATAACATATTAAGGCATACTTCTTAAAAAAAAAAAAAAAAAAAAAAAAAATAGACGAAACTTTTTGTAGATGAACACAAATCTTTCTTAAAATAGTTGTGTCACTAATCTAATTTTTAATGAAAGATTTTGCATGATCCGATACTGCGATGGGCAAGCTGTGCTCTAGAATGAAATTCGTGAATAAAAGTTCTGTTCTAATTATGTTATCACTTGACAATGCAGTAAAAGCCAAACTTAAAGTTTTATAAGTTGTTGAAACATGTGCTATGCTGAAATCAAAGTCACATGTCAGCATGTCACACTGTAATATCAGGGGTCAATCAAGGTTTCATTTTTTAAGTCCCTGTTATGTGAAAATTATGTGAAAAAGCAAAATAGTTTTTGTTAATTTTCTTTATTTTTGTGAAAAAGAAATTATTGTGAATTTCCTTTTCTTTTCTAGAAAAAAGTGTTCAGGTAAAAATTTAAATGTATGCAAATTAAAAATTTAAATGTATACTGTATGGTTTTTTTTCAGAAAAATCTCTGATATGATACTTTTTGACCATTTTCCCCCCCTGAAAATCCTGACTTTTCAGTACCAAATTCGATCATAGTTGAAATCCACGATTTCCCATGACTTTCAAGGACACCCAGTAAAATATATATTTGATTTAGAAATATTTGGTCATTAAAGCAAAATAATCCAGACCTAAAAAACTTGGTGGCCACCACTGTCCCAAAGTTTTAAAGTACAAAAAGTGAGGGGGGGGGTGTGTTAGTTTTTACTACTTTCATAAAAAAAATTAATAAATAGAACCTTGCACTTGTTTACAAAAACATTCATTTTGGAAAATTTAAGTTAAAATAGGTTTTTAAATTACTTCAAAATAAATAAATGAGAAGTCATTAGGAAACTGCATTTTAGTAATCAAAATTGTTTCTTTAAGTTCATACCAAAGCCTCCAAATCAATGAGGATCGAATGCAATTGTGCAGATAAAATTTCACTTTTCTAGAAACTAATGCAGGGCTCCCAACACATTTTAGTTTTAGAAAAGGGTAAAAGAGGACCAATTTCAATCAAAAAGAGGACTAAAGAGGACCAGTTAGGATTAAAAAGAGGATCTTGAGAGGACCATTCATTTAAACCCAAGGAAGCATCAAAAGGCAAATTAGCTGCCTGCTGCTAAATCCCTGAAAATAATTTGTTAATTAACCATAATACTGATTTTTAATGATACAATTCCTTTATCACCTTCTGCACAACTGATCTTCTTATCCATTGAATAATATTATTTACACAAACATTTGGATGGGGGGGGGGAAGGCACTTAGCGCAGCGCTTAAGGCAGCCTCCATAGAACTAAATGGGCGTAATGATACATTTTGAATTGAACCAGGGATGCTGGTAGTCTCACTGAAGGATAGATGAAGCTGTGCTTCATCTTTCTATAGTTTAAAATTATTTTTGTGTTTTTCTGTATTGTAATGCTTCTTAATAGCATTATATCCCTTCTCCACCGATATGAATCTATCACACACCAAACAGATCTACTGTATTGAAAGTTTCCCTAAAAATGTCTGAAATTCTCTATCACAAAGAGAAGCAGATCACATGAGGCATAGTTTTGCAATTTTCATATTCAAAGTATATTTTTAAGAATCATAAAGCTTACATTAAAAAAAATAATCCATGATTGCAGGGCCATGAGTGCTTTGAACTTTTATGGGGGGGGGGGGAATTCCCCCCTTTAGCAGGCATCATGTCACCTGCCTTGTCTAGTGGTCAGAGAAGTCTGACTGAAACAGGAAGGTCCGGGTTCGAATCCCGGCTCGGGCATGGACGTACTCTCTCTCCTGTCCTTGTCCCCTATAAACGGGTCCTTATGGCATGTGTGTACTGTAGAAGTCGGACTTCACACCAAATTACTCTACAGTTGGAAAAGTGAAGCAGTGCACCCCAAATTGCCAGCCTACCTGGCACACGACAACAACAGCAGCAGCAGGCATCATGACAATGAAATGATGTACAAATTCAACTTCATATAATTACATAATTGAACTTTATTTCATATACAGACGCTACTTTAAAATGTTATGTGCTCAATTGTTTAAATTTAATACCCCTCCCCCTCCCACACAAAAAAAAGAAACAGTAATAACCGAAAATAAGCTAATGATAATCAAAATTAAGTTTGGAAAACTAAATAAACTTGAATTAAGCAACACAAAAAATATTAATTTTTTAGTTATTTAAGTAAAAATTTAATCGAGTTAATCTGACGTAGCATGTCAAAATAACTTCTAATTGCCATAAATATCAAAATATTTATAAGATGCAAAACGATTGAAAGCTCAGAGAAGCAAATTTTCACGAACCAAGTTCAATGTTGGCATGCTTCCCATAAAATAAATTTATTTATTTTCTACTAAATTAAACCTAAAACATGCTAATCTAAGTTGGAATATGGGAAAATAACATTCAATTGGGCAAAATATTTTAATATTTACATGATTCAAAAAGATTGAAATTTCAAACATTAAAAGCAATTTTCCGTGAAGTCCGAGTAAGTTCAATGTTACCATGGTTTCTAAAATAATTCCTACGTTAATTATTGAAATTAAATTAAAAATAAGCTAATCTAAAGTAGTATATGTCAAAATAACTTCCAATTGTCAAAAACATCTAAATGTTTACAAGATGCAAAAGGATTGAAATTATTTTCCGCGAAGTCCGAATAAGCTCAATGTTGTTATTGTTCTCAAAATATTTCCTTCGTTAATTATTGAAATTAAACGAAAAATAAGCTAAACTAAGGTAGCATATGTCAAAATAACTTCCAATTGTGGAAAACATCAAAATATTTACAAGATGCAAAAGGATTGAAATTTCCAACGCGAGAAGCATTTTTCCGCGATATCCGATTAAGTTCAATGTTGCCATGGCTTGCAAAATAATTCCTTCGTTAATTATTGAAATTAAACGAAAAATAAGCTAATCTAAAGTAGTATATGTCAAAATAACTTCCAATTGTCAAAAACATCTAAATGTTTACAAGATGCAAAAGGATTGAAATTATTTTCCACGAAGTCCGAATAAGCTCAATGTTGTCATTGTTCTCAAAATATTTCCTTCGTTAATTATTGAAATTAAACGAAAAATAAGCTAAACTAAGGTAGCATATGTCAAAATAACTTCCAATTGTGGAAAACATCAAAATATTTACAAGATGCAAAAGGATTGAAATTTCCAACGCGAGAAGCATTTTTCCGCGATATCCGATTAAGTTCAATGTTGCCATGGCTTGCAAAATAATTCCTTCGTTAACTATTGAAATTAAACGAAAAATAAGCTAATCTATAAAAACATATGTCAAAATAACTTCCAATTGTCAAAAACATCAAAATGTTCACAAGATGCAAAAGGATTGAAATTTCAAACGCGAGATGCAATTTTCAGCGAAGTCCGAATAAGCTCAATGCTATTGTTATGGTTTCCAAAATATTTCCTTCGTTAACTATTGAAACTAAACGAAAAATAAGCCAATCTATAGAAACATACGTCAAAATAACTTCAAATTGCCAAAAACATCAAAATGTTCACAAGATGCAAAAGGATTGAAATTTCAAACGCGAGATGCAATTTTCAGCGAAGTCCGAATAAGCTCAATGTTATTGTTATGGTTTCCAAAATATTTCCTTCGTTAATTATTAAAATCAAATGAAAAATAAGCTAAACTAAAGTAGCATATGCTAAAATAACTTCTAATTGTGGAAAACATCAACATATTTACAAGATGCAAAAGGATTGAAATTTCAAAAGCGAGAAGCATTTTTCCACGAAGTCCGAGCCGAGTAAGTTCAATGTTGCCATGGTTTCCAAAATAATTCCTTCATTAATTATTGAAATTAAACGAAAAATAAGCTAAGCTGAGGTAAGCACATGTCAAAATCACTTTGGATTGTAAAAAGAATCAAAATATTAACAAGATGCAAAAGGATTGAAACCTCAAACACGAAAGCAATTTTTCGCGATAAATCATATCGAATATATATGTTCAGAAAATTGCACTAATGAAATATTTTTAAAAGAATTACAAGCACAATCCAAACAATAAATAAATTCAAGCAATAAAGAAACTTTTTATACTTTTTCAAGGTTTTCAAACACTAGAAAATGTGTGTGTGTGTGTGACCTCTTTTTTTCCCCCAAGAACTTTTCAAGGTTTTTCATGGGCGTACGAACTTTAACACGCGCTGCGGCGGCGTGCTTGGGAGAACAGTAACTTTTAACGAAATGAAAAACTTTTAAAATCTGATATTTAAGTAAAAACAATATAAAAGCGAACTAATCAGACCATAATGTTAAAAGTCTAAAGCGGACTTTACCATAAAACACGGACTTTGGCGGGAAAAGCGAACCATTTGGGAGCCCTGCACAGTAGGAAAGATAAAATGGCGGCTGCACGTGGATCGCGGAAAAGGCGGTAGCCAAAAGTCTAGGGGAAAGTAAAAAAAAAAAAAAAAAGGAATCGGAAATTGAAAATATAGGAAAATATAGGAATTATAGGATAATAGGAACTTTTTCAGAAATATAGGAAAATATAGGAATATAGGAACGCTGCGATGCCTGTTTATTGAATGTTCTATGCAGGAGTTGTATGTTTAATCAAAACAAACACCGAATATTTGTCGCATTTACAATTCCGTTCTTGCAGCAATCATAATTTACAATTATTATTTAAGTTCATATATATTTTTTGAACCCTTGTAGCTCAGTGGTAGACAGGGGCGGACTGGCCCTAAACTTTTAATGTGGAAAAAAATTCATGCCGGCCCCATCTCAAAAAGTTTGGATGTAGTTTTCCAAACCTAAAAAGTTTCTAGTGTGTTTTTTCAAAAAAAAAAAAAAAAAAATTTCCTCCCCCCCCCCCAGCACCCCCTCACCTCTCTCCCCCCGCTGAAATACCAAGATTTTTTTTTTCAGAAATCCTAATTTAACTTTTTATTTCAAGCAAACTAGTGAGCAGATTGATTTAAACCAAGCGTACAGCAAACGTCCATAATATACAGATGATATTTCAAGGATCAAACTTTCTAAAAAATATTTGCAAGCTTAAATTGCTCTACGCAATAAAAAAACCACTGTGAAAACTGTGTGGCTTCTTTGAAAATCCGCATTTAAGAGTATTTCGTTTATGTGAAAGTGAATAAAAATCTTATTTAAAACAAAACGTAATACATTTGAGGCAGTGAGAAGCAAAGGGGTGTAAGTAGACATTTTCAAGTTTTGAGTAAAACTCGTATAAAGATCACATCCTAGGTAGGCTTTCATTGAATTTTTTTTTCTAAATCATATTATACAGCGGCACCTACCAGGGCTGCTAATAGTACTATCTCTTTCCCCAAGATAGAGAAGGGGTCCACCTACCATTTGTACTGGTTATCTCCAAATTTTCAATTTTGCCTCTTGCATCCCTTTGCTTCTCACTGGGAACCGGACATAACGTCCAGATCCAAAACGTCCATGGATATAACGTCCAGGTCCAAAACGTCCGAGGGACAAAACATCCGTTATGTCCGGCATTCGCTTCTCACTAACTCATATGGCCATGAGCGGTACTATTTACCCTTTAGAAAAAACTCTTTTTTTTTAAGTCTTCTTAAAATCGTATTCAAACTAATGAAAAATTTCATGTAAACCAAACGTAATACATCAGTTCCGAATGAATACATCCCAGATCATGAGACAGTGAGAACTGATCGGAAATATCGGATAAGCCCGAATTACTCTACGAAAAAAAAAAGAGTTTCGCTCGAAAAAGTCGCCATTTGTCTCAGTGAGAAAACTGATTTTCAAAGGTATCTCTCAAAATGTTATCTAGTAAATGAAATTTATTTGTCAGGTTCTAGAACTAAATTGAAAATCACGGGATATACACTTGGGGTGGGGGGATTGCGGTCTCCTCCCCGGGCCCTTGTTTTTAACGTAGATTTAGATTGCCAATAATTTTAATAAGGTAGTTTATATGCATATAAAGATGGTAATGACCAAACTCCCCTCCCCTCCCCACAGAAGGCAAGTTCTGGCCGCGCTTGTACTTTATGGTATATGTGTGGCCTATGCTACATATTAACTTGCCTTTAATAATAATATTCCACTGACTCTCAACGTTTTCAAGTATGAACAATTTATTTATCAGCTTCCAAGATTTAAAGTGAAAACGGAGAAATGTATTGGGAAAAGCAATAAGATGTGCGTATTCTTTTTCGCAAGTAAATATGTTCAACTAGAGTTTAACCTTACACTTTATTAATTTGTTTTAAGAATTCATTAAGATTGTTTATATGAAACACAAAACACCAACTTAATATAGGAAATTATGATTGGTTACTGTAGCGTAAACCCTTTCTCACTTTCTCTCTCTCTCTCTTTTTTTTTTTTTCTTTCTTTAACTAATTTGTTTATTTAACAGCAAAACTGAAATTTACTTCAGGAATGTTACTACGTCATAAAATTTAAAGCTAAATGTAAAAACAATTCATGAATTAAATAGATGTATCTAAAAATGTAAGACATTTTCTCTTTAAAAATCAAAACAAATCACATAAAAGCCTATGGATAACTTTCAATATGAATTACAAATTCTATAGCATAATTGCTGATTTTCAACTGAAATTTTAAGTTGATATTCATTTTGAAATTAACAAAAGTCCTCAAGAGAACGTTATGAAAAGGATATTTTGCTTTTTATTTCTAATCAAGTGAAATATCCAGTATATTTTAAATCAGTGGTTTCCAACCTGAAGCGATTATCCCCAAAAGGTTGATTTGGTTCCTTCAGGGGGCAATGAACATTCAAAACAAAAATTTAAATGATAATAATAATAATAAACATATGTAATAAACATAAATCATTATATTTTTTCAATTTTTAAATTCTAATAATTTGTGTTTATTAATAATAATAAACATAAATCATAAGAATTTAAAAATTGAAACAAAACAGCAGATATCGAAAGTGAAAACGTATGCAAAATCGATGGTCCAGAGTTTAGACAAAAAATCATGAGTTTAAAAAAGAAATGAATTAAATTCAGGAGGGCCATGCACGCACATCCTCATATCTTGGACAAGCATACGAATTGTATTCAGGGCAGGTTCTGGACACCGGAACAAACCATTCTCTCTCTTCTTTTTTTTCTTCAAGTTTAAACTGCCAAAGTTTTTTATTCTTCCAAATCCTAAATTTTATGCCAAAAAAAAAAAGGAAAAAAAAAAAAATGTTCTGCTGTTTTTGAAAAGTACATTAATAATCTTAGTTTATTATCTCCCTTAAAAAATTAATTACTCTTGAAAAAAAACATAAAAAATTTGTGTAACAATAAGTGGATCAAATTGGTACAGTATTTAGGCTTTAAATTAAAATTAAGTACAGTAAAATCTGTAAAGTTGACCACCCTTGTAAGTTGACCACCTGTCTATGTTGACCTATTTTGTCAGGAACGGAATTAGTCCTATCTTATAAAATGAAGGAAAACCTCTAACTTGACCACCTGTCTATCTTGACCACTAATGTACGCCAAATTTGGTTTGGAGTATTGTAAAAAACCCCTTTGTAAGCTTACCACTTGGTTTATTTTTTTTTATTTTTCTTCAGTAAATTATTTCATTTTATTATTTATTAATTTATTATTATTGTATTATTATTATTATTTGATAGCTTTCTAAGAATGTTTTTAATGCTTTGATGACGGACTAGCATTTTACTAACTAAACAGCAGCATAAAGCTTATGCTGCTCTTTATTCTCCAACCTTATTTTTCTTTTGTTGTTCTATTTGAGATAGTTTTTTGTACTTTGTTCAATAAAAATAGGTGTCAGTAGAAAAGTACAAAGTGTTTTCTTTCAGTTGCAATAGGTTGCGGCAATACTGGAATTGTGCTAAGGCCCGGGGCTGTACATTTTGGGCCCTCTGCAACAAAATGGGTAGGGCATCTCCCTAGTGACCAGCAGTGTTTATTTGTAAAGTTAATAAGTCTTAATGCTAGTTTTTCTTTCTTTTTTTCTTGAATTTCTAAGGGCCGTTAGTCCCCTTGAGGAAGTGAGCCCCCCGCACTGCGGGGACGCAGCTATGAGCTTGCTAAAGAGCCCGTCTGGCTCACTTCGGGTGCAAGGGATTAAGATATAGGACATTTTAATTTTGCCTTTATGAACTGAGAGAGTCGAGCTTGTTGCTCTTTGTGCTATAAGTGTTACATAAAAAGGCTTCAAAAAGAAAGTTAGTTGAACTTGAAATTAATAAAAATTATGAAATATTAAAATGAATTGAAAAAGTAGAAAGCCAAAGAAAATTAGCTGGCACATATGGAATTTCTAAAACTACGGTGTCTAATATAGTTTAAAACAAGGAAAAAATAACAAAACTATTTGAATAGTATTTTTAATTATGGTTTCACTTTCAGTAATGTTAAACAATGAAAGTTAGTTGAACAGAAAGAGCAATAAGGGTGAATTCCTCGAAAAATGAATACACGGTGCGAGAAATGACAAAAAAATATTTCAAAAAATCATTACTGCCCTTTATAAGTTGACCACCGGTCTAAGTTGACCACCAAAGTACTGCACCACGAGTGGTCAACTTACACAGGTTTCACTGTATGCAAAAAATACTAATATCGATTTTACGTTAATCTAAAATTTGCTTTTTTTCAAGAAAAAAGGTAAGGGGGCGACGGATAAAAAAATGTTGGAAATCACTGTTTTAAATATTTATACTGTTTGTACTTTTGTGAATTTTATCTTTGCTAAACGAAAATAGATGAAGTGGACGGTGATATACAAAAATGAGTTATCCAACAAAAATTTTCAAAAAAATAATGAGTTATTCACATATGTTGGCAGATAAACTGATACACTACGCGGATACAAAGACAATTTAAGCCAAATTCTGAATTAATATGTCATCTATGAAGTTCAGCTTAGAACTCAATTTACTCAAAAGTACTGCTTGGTGGGTTGACTCATTTTTGTGTAACACCGTCAATTTGTTATAATTATAACCGATAGTTCAAGTTCTTATTATTTAAAGTGCTGATGACAAAATAAAATAAAATAAAATAAAATAAATAAATAAATAAAAAACACATGATGATTAAAAATATTAAACTTACCTAAAAAAGATTCTTGTCACCGTTGGATTTAAAACACATGCAATCCCATTGAGTAGTCAACACGGTGTATAACAAATGAGTCGTTTTTTTCCTCGGAGACGAAATTGAGGAGATCTCAAAATTACCTAATTGGTTGAGAAAGTCATGGATCTATCTATTGCAAAGTGCTGAGAAACATAACAAAAAAACGAAGGATGAAAATGAAAAAAAAAAAAAAAGCTTTTTAGCAGACGTTTTGCTCCTATACATTCTATTCTTAGGATGGCTCCTTTCTCTTATTTCATTAGAAAAAGGTTTAATGTAATCTTTTCCCAGACAGTCTCAGATCCTCTCTGATGGCCACAAAAAAAGATCCCCATCCCCAATAAAACTCCTTACCAGAATTCCAGGAAACATCAATCCCGAACAGATACGAGAGACACCCATGGACCCTGAAGGCTTCGCTTCGGACGAAGACCACCCAACAAAGACATTGTTTCGTTTTCCCTACGTAACAAGATACGGTAATAGTTATAGGCAAGAACAGACTAACGTCCTGAGAGTGACCGTTGAAAAAGGAGCGGCCGTCCTCCTCTCCCTCCCCCCCCCCCCCCCCCCCCCAAACAAAAAGAGCAGTTCTGGCTGATGCAGCCCTCGACACAAGAACGGCCGGCCTAGCTAAGAACTTTTTTTTTAAATAAAATTGGGGAAAATGGTACGTACACATTGAATGCACAGAAAACGGCCCCAGTTAAGGACGGCCCATGTGGAATATTCCACATTTCACACGTGGCCAGTCCGCCCCTGGTGGTAGACTTCCATGCCACAGGTCCGGGTTCTATCCCTGTGTGTTGACTTAGCCGTTCATCCCTTTGGTGGGCTGATAAAATGAGTACCAAGCGCGCTTGGGAACTAAACCCTGGAGGTTACGCGTTATGATGACCACCTAACCGGAACATCTGCCTAGCACCCCAGAGCCCTAGGTCAGGAAGACTGATATGAGCACAGTAGGCCTTAGTCCCCATGGGCTAATGTGCCACTGGGTTTGGTTTGGTATATATCTTTTAACTCTACAAATTTTATCCCGGTTAAATGGGGGCCGATAAACGACGTTCCACCGAGAAAATACAATAACAGATATGGTAATATTACTTAAAGCGAAATCTTCTAGGAATTTGACTCCCCGTTTTGTCCCTCATTGTGACCATCAAACAGAAATGAATAATTTTTGGCACACCGTTGTGTTTTCCTGAAAATGCAGAAATGAATGAAAAATTATTGAAACCAAAAACCCCTCCCTTTATGAAATCCTGGACACGGGCCTGGAAAGAAGTAATTAACGTTAATGGGAAAAAGTTTTTGAAATAAGTTTAATAACAATCATCATATAAAAGCCAAATTTGTAATTGAATGACGCTCTAGCGTCACCAAGAATAGAAGTCATGCCATAGAATGCGAGATGGTGTTACTTTGTTCTTGGAGCACTTTAAATTCAGTCATTAGTCAGGCAGAAAATGTTATGGATCTGGGTATCTTAATAAATAAAAACTTCATTTTAGTCAACAGTGCAGCATTGCAAGTAACAAGGCCAATAAGATGCTTGGGTTTATCAATAGATCTATTTCAAACAAATATAAGAAGGTTCTTCTGACTTTATATAGAAGTTTAGTAAGACCTCATTTCGAGTATGCTGTTCATTTTTGTTTGCCTTATCTGAAGAAAGATATTTCTGTATAGGAAAGAGTTCAAAGAAGGGTAACTAGACTAGTAAGGAGACTTTCAGATTTAGATTATGATACCAGACTTAATAGTATAGCATGGAACAAAGGAGAGTCAGAGGGGACATGATTCAGTTATTTAACTTAATCAAAATGAAAGATGTTAATGGATTAAATTTTTGCACGGAAAGCAGGACAAAGGGTTATTGTTTTAAGCTATTTAAATATTACGCTAACTTGGAAATCAGGAAAAACTACTGCTTTAGTAGGGTGTTTGGCACTTGGAACAGTTTACCGGAAGAGGCGGTAATGAGCAGGGGGCTGGATAGCTTTAAGAGGGCCATTGATATCTACTGGGGACTAGTAAACTGACTAGGACTGGCCTAGCTGGGCCCAGAGCCTGTTGCTAGTTGTTGTATTTATATTGTAAAATGCTTGTTACATGACTAGATTTCAGTTTTGTAGCTTGAGAAATGTTACTATTACAGACATATATAAGCAGAGCCGGCCTTAAGCCGATTAGAGCAAAAGAGCCCAATGGGGCCCCGCGCCAGCAGGGGCCCCGCTCTAAAAAAAAAATTTCCCCTTGCAAAAATAAACAAGAAAATAAAGAAAATAAAAAGTTCAAATGAACCTAACTGATAATAATTATAATATACTTAACTGATATTTAAGCTGGGGGTATGGAGCTACTTTCAGTGTGATTAAGGGTGTAGGGGGGATTCCCCGAGACTTTTAGCACCCTATTAAAGTAAGCAAATATCTGTCCCTAGAAACCTATCTGAAACTAGTAGTATCAGATAAATTTCCAGAAGAAAAAAAAACATATGGCCGACTGAACATTTTTAAATCCATATCTAAGATAGACCATACCCGCTGTACCCTATAACTTTCGGTCAAGAGAAAGGAACTAGGTAGTGGGGAACCAAAGTACAAATTTTTAATGATTATCAGCAATTAATACGGGCCCCTATCCCAGGATCTTACTATCACATTGGCAATGCGGAAATTTACCCCCGAGATGCCGAAATTTCAGGAATCTCCAAAGCAATCTTTTTAATTTATTTCATTTATATATTTACTTTTATTATTTTTTTACTTTCTTCATTTGTGTTGATAAAAAATCTTAAAACTGTGCAGTAATGACAATTTTTTTAATACACAATTAACACTAACGTAGGTGCAATTCTGAAAAATAAGCAAACAAAAGATACTTCAAATACTGCGTGCATTTATTAGCGTAGTAAAACGTCTCCATAACAATTCTATAAAGCAAATTGCCATTAATCTTCTAACGTTTCTACATATTGCCTGGAAATAGGTTTTTAAGTCTTCAAACCCAAAAAATTTCTTGGGGCATCCACCAAATCCTGACATATCTCCTAACGTGACTGAAGATGCGTTTTTAAAATTCAATTTCAAAAAATTCAGGAGGAGGCTACTCCTTACCTCAACTTTATCATAAAAAAAACTGACTAAAAGTACATCATTCAGTTTCAATTTTAAAGGATTTCCAAGGAAGGAAAATTCATAAGTTTCACCACCCTCCTCCCTTTCTTCTCCTCTAACGTCTCCAAAGCACAGAAATTTTGGGCCGTCACAAATGACTTTTCCCGGCCTCCCTTTTATATTGTTTACCCCTATATTTCACCCCTCGTTTAAAAAATATTGGATCTCCTTCAGGCTCGTGCCCGGGACAACAGATGCCCCATCTCTTGCTCCTCCTCCCCCTGTGCACGCCCCTGCCGCAAAGACAGCCTAAAATAGTGCTTTTAAGATTTAAATTTCAAATTATTTTCTGATAAAGTTATCTGAAACCTTTTTCCTAACTAATGACCCCTTTCTTTAGAATCAGCACAATAGCTTAAAATTTTCGTTTCAGAAAATACTACTACGAGAGAACCCTCGAACCCTCTTTCTCTTGGATAGCATAAAACTGATTTCAATTTCGAAAAAAAATAAGGGAAGAATCTCTTCTTTTTTCCTCCATCGTTTCCAAACAGAGCCTAAAATTGAGTTTTTAACACTTCAATATGGAAAAATTTTCGAAGAGTCACTGAATGCCCTAACGTCACCAACGACAGTCTAAAATTGCGCCTTAAAGCCCTCGATAGGAGATCACCAAATTCCTTTCATCTCCATTTTCATCAACATCACCTTGGGACTAAAATTCCGGAAATTTTTTTTTAGAGGAACCCTTAATTTCCTATCATTACCAAAACTAATCTAAAGTTATTTTAAATTTTAAAAATAATTCGGTAGGCAGGGAACCTCCGCCTTACTCCTTTCCCTTCATTTTACACAGAATTGTCCAAATTTGCGATTTTAGACGTCGGCTTTGAAGACCCTTCCGGGGACCTTGGGTAGTTTATCTGACCTCTAACGCCACCCCCCCCCCCCCCAAACCCTTGTCTCCGTACCAAAACTGCTGTTTTTAAACTTCAATTTCGAAAAATTACCCAAGAAGAGCTCCCCCGTTCCCTGCAATTCCGTTCCACTTCTGACATCCCAAAGACGGCTGATTTTTTGCATGTAGTCTAAAATTCCTTTTTTAGAACTGATAAATTTTGGTGCATTTTCTTTTTCCGTCTAAGCTGTAAATTGCGTAGGCGGCTCGTACGAGAGGACCCCCCCCCCTCCTCGGACGGGGGGAGCAACCGCCCGCTCACTGCCAATGGTGAAGGGAATTGCCCCCTCACTTTTCATATTCTCAAAGTTGCACAATAATGATCGATACATAAAATGATTTTTTATGGGTGGATTGATTTATTCCACGAAAATAAAATTCTAACTAAATGGACTTTTCTAGTGTTATTTCACGATAAACGAACTTTTAATTGAAAGAAGAAAGTCTACAGTGGTCATCCGTCCCGGTTTTGGAGGCCATATCCCACATTTTTTGGAATTAATTTAATCAATCATGTTAAAATCCCACAATATCACCCCCCTTTTCTCCTGTACCAAACGCATATGATTGAGCATAAATATATTCTCAGAGCTATTTTTCTTACGTTCTTAAAATTTATACTTATTTTTGTGGTCATTCATTCATTCTTTTCTTTAATAATAATAAAAAATTTTTTAAAAAAAAATGAAATGTGATGTAGAAATTTGAAGGAAGACGGACAATTCGGGCAGTTTCGAATCCTTGCCCGAATCAGAAAAATCGGTCGGCACCTCGAATTTGTATCACCGTTCTGTTTAGGGCCCCGTCAGATCTCTCAAATCGGGCCCCGCATCTGCTAAGGCCGGCTCTGTATAGAAGACAAAAAATCATGCTTTTGAGTTAGGGATGAATTCAAATATCTGCAGTTTTGAGTTGAGATATTTTTTCTAGATAAAGTTGACGTTGGACACTGAATCCATACACTCATGTCTGTTGAATTGATAAAGATCTCTTGTAGCTTCAAACACAAGCATGTGCAATAAATTATAATATTCAATTTTCATTGATGTTGTTTCTTAACAGATCATTTCCACTTCAAAGGTTGTTATTAGTTTTATTCTTTATTGATGTTCTTGTTAAAGCATACTTATTTTTAGTTCTTTCAACATTAATAGGTACTCTACCTCTTCTAAAAATGAATGATTAACAATAAGTAAAAAACTTACTTTATTATCTTCATACAATATATCAGCTGGTATTGTTTTATCCAGTATCTTTGAAAATATTGTAGGTTTTAATGCATTTTTCACTGCTGTTCGAGCTTTGTCTACTTCACTTTCACCATTACAACTTGACATCTGAAACTGATGTTTTGAAAATGTGAACAATGATTTAATTCATAAAACATTATTAAACTTGTCATATATCTAAAATTTTCTGCACATCCTTCAAAGAAATTTATAATATAATTTTAATGTTTTAGTCAATCGGCAACAGTGCTTCTCTAACTGCTGTGTAGCTAAGTATAGATCTGTACAAAATATATGCCATTTCTCAGAAAAAAATTTAATATTTACAGTATAACTTTGCAATGAAACATTTCTTATACAGTCTCGCTCACCTATCATTATAAAATTGAACAAAAATTTATAAAAAAGTCTGAGTTTAAAATATGTAAAGTTCCTAAGAATAATCATGCTTGTATTCTCATGTATGCATACTTTAATTTATGTATT
Source organism: Uloborus diversus (assembly GCF_026930045.1). Lineage (NCBI taxonomy): Eukaryota > Metazoa > Arthropoda > Arachnida > Araneae > Uloboridae > Uloborus > Uloborus diversus. The sequence continues at coordinate 147,707,017 of NC_072737.1, forward strand.
TGCAAAGTAAAATGTTTTACCACTTCATACCATTGATTAATCTAATTTTATACATAATACAAATGTTGATCTAAAAATTTTTCAGCACAGCTCTCCAAACCTATTAAATATTTTATTACGTTATAGTCAGTAGTGTAGTCAAGGAGAGGGTCCATGAGGTTAGGACCCTACCTGAAATGAGCAAAAAGAAATTCAAAATTAAAAATGTTAATTTTGTTACACATAATTGTTGGACTCGTATGATAAAAGAAAACTTGAGTTTTTAAATATTTCCTACTCCGGGTATAAAATAAGGAATATTAAATTACAAAGCATACCCCCCCCCCCCCTCCTTTCAACACTTTTCATTTAAAAAAAGAACATATATTACTTCACAAAAAAAATCCTGTCACGGCAAAATACCGTTCTGGCACCGACAGTGCCAGAAAAGAAGTAACTTCAAAGCCAAAGTATGGTCGGAATTCTTTTGTTGAAAGTAGCTTCATCTAAAAACGCTGTAAAAATCAGAACTATTAGTTTGATAGATGATCTTCAGCAAAATGAGATTTGAGGACATCTATTATTGGGTTGGGTTTCTCTCTCTCTTTTTTAAACTTTATATATGCAATTATACGAATAAAATATTAAGCAGTATCGATATATTTATATATTGGGATTGGACCAGGACCGAAATTCAATCCAGGTTACGCTATATGGTTGTAGTTAATATGATGAAAAGAAAAAGATAAGAATTTAAATTTTTGTCTTGAAATCTACTATTATATGTTGCACGATAGGTTTAGGCAAGAAACGAAGAAAACAGAGGGAATGATATAGCTATTTTTAAAGAATTAAGACACCTATTTTAAACTTAAAAAACATTATCTACCTCATCGATATAACTATTCTCGCAACATTTATACATTTGAAAACAAAAGAAGAAAATTAAAATATTAAAAATATGTACTCCTCGAATTTTGAAAAGTGACGGTAAAAATGTCCGAACTGTTTGATACGGAATACGATACATTTTTTAAGGTCTTGTTTTAAACACTACATGTTCACCGGATG